>NC_086448.1:839729823-840009823 GCF_028390025.1 Pseudophryne corroboree
ACTAGCCATGAACATAGGCCAGGGCCTCAGCCGTTCCTTGCCACTCCGTGTCGTAAATGGCATATTGGCAAGTTTACGCTTCTCCTCAGACGCTTTTAATTTTGATTTTGGGTCATTTTACTGAACTTTTGTTTTTTGGATTTTACATGCTCTCTACTATGACATTGGGCATCGGCCTTGGCAGACGACATTGATGGCATTTCATCGTCTCGGCCATGACTAGTGGCAGCAGCTTCAGCACGAGGTGGAAGTGGATCTTGATCTTTCCCTATTTTACCCTCCACATTTTTGTTCTCTATTTTTTAATGTGTGGAATTATATGCCAGTATCAATAGCAATGGCCTACTACTATATATACTGCGCACAACTGAAATGCACCACAGGTATGGATGGATAGTATACTTGACGACACAGAGGTAGGTAGAGCAGTGGCCTTCTGTACCGTACTGTTATATATTATATAATGGTGGTCAGCAAACTGTGCAAAACTGAAATGCACCACAGGTATGGATGGATAGTATAATTGACGACACAGAGGTAGGTAGAGCAGTGGCCTACTGTACCGTACTGCTATATATTATATACTGGTGGTCAGCAAACTGTGCAAAACTTAAATGCACCACAGGTATGGATGGATAGTATACTTGACGACACAGAGGTAGGTAGAGCAGTGGCCTTCTGTACCGTACTGCTATATATTATATACTGGTGGTCAGCAAACTGTGCAAAACTGAAATGCACCACAGGTATGGATGGATAGTATAATTGACGACACATAGGTAGGTAGAGCAGTGGCCTTCTCTACCGTACTGCTATATATTATATACTGGTGGTCAGCAAACTGTGCAAAACGGAAATGCACCACAGGTATGGATGGATAGTATACTTGACGACACAGAGGTAGGTAGAGCAGTGGCCTTCTGTACCGTACTGCTATATATTAGATACTGGTGGTCAGCAAACTGCAAAACTGAAATGCACCACAGGTATGGATGGATAGTTTAATTGACGACACAGAGGTAGGTAGAGCAGTGGCCTTCTGTACCGTACTGCTATACTGGTGGTCAGCAAAATTATGCACTGTACTAACTCCTACTATATACTACAATGCAGCACAGATATGGAGCGTTTTTCAGTCAGAGAACGTATAATACTGGTGGTCACTGGTCACTGGTCAGCAAAACTCTCCACTGTACTCCTCCTATATAATACTAGTTGTCTTCAGTCCCCACAATAAAGCAGTGTGAGCACAGATATATGCAGCACACTGAGCACAGATATGGAGCGTTCTTCAGGCAGAGAACGTATAATACTGGTGGTCACTGGTCAGCAAAACTCTGCACTGTACTCCTCCTATATAATACTGCTGGTCCCCAGTCCCCACAATAAAGCAGTGTGAGCACAGATATATGCAGCATACTGAGCACAGATATGGAGCGTTTTTCAGGCAGAGAACGTATAATTCTGGTGGTCACTGGTCAGCAAAACTCTGCACTGTACTCCTCCTATATATATACTGCTAGTCCCCAGTCCCCACAATAAAGCAGTGTGAGCACAGATATATGCAGCACACTGAGCACAGATATGGAGCGTTTTTCAGGCAGAGAACGTATAATACTGGTGGTCACTGGTCAGCAAAACTCTGCACTGTACTCCTCCTATATAATACAGCTGCTCCCCAGTCCCCACAATAAAGCAGTGAGCACAGATATTTGCAGCCCCCTGAACAAAACTGAGAGGACGCCAGCCACATCCTCTCACTATCATTTCCAATGCACGAGTGAAAAATGGCGGCGACGCGCGGCTCCTTATATAGAATCCGAATCTCGCGAGAATCCGACAGCGGGATGATGACGTTCGGGCGCGCTCGGGTTAACCGAGCAAGGCGGGAGGATACGAGTCTGCCTGGGACCCGTGTAAAATGGGGGAAGTTCGGGGGGGTTCGGATTCCTAGGACCCTAACCCTAACCCTCTCATCACTAATATACATGTGTATATATGTATGAACATGGATATATATGTACTATAATTAAAATAAAGTAAACTTTTATAAGGCACTTACAAGTGCCGCCAGAAAGACAGCAGGCTGCAGAGGACACTAGACAGCCATTAATAATACTCGGCTCGCAAAATGCAGCAAAAACAAAACAAAACAAACAAAAAAACATTTGGGTGCTCGGAAACCGCCCCTGCGTGCGCCACTGGTAGCCCATGCGTTACAATGGGCTTCCGCCATCTTCAGATGGCGATAGCTGCGGGGGCCAATATTGGGAGTGTATTACACTCTGGATATTGGTAAATCAGGCAGCATCGCATTCTCCATAGAAACCTATGGTGGATGCAGCTGCTGACGGGAATGGAGGAATCGCAGGAGGTGTCAGAGATACCTGCTGCGCTCCCTCCTTCTTACGTATGGGGGATACTTAATATTTGTAGCAATTTTGCAGTGATAAATGGGCCCCTTAGTCTTTTTTAAGATGTTCTGAGCAATAAACATCTTGCCTTTAACACGACTGCCTTTATCTTGCGACAAACACCAGTGCGACAAACGCATTCCTGTTCTCCAGCTGTTCTGGGTTGAGTCCAGCATTTCCAAGCTCCGCCCTATGTCAGCTACCGTACAGGGCTGGGTCGGCGGTGAGTGACCAGTGAGAACCAGACGACACTAGCTATGAGGTGTGTCAGGTGATGGTGGGAGGAGCCTGAGTGGAAATCAGCGGTTCCAGGTGCCGGTGGTAGGACCTGGTGGTGGCAGCAAAATTCTCGCCCACTGGGTGGAGTCAGTGACCGGTGGTTACTGATGGTAAGTGGGAATCCCCTATTGGTCCAGGTCCTGAGGAAACAAACAAGTCTTTGATCGCTTGGCGCAAGTAATGAGGCACGGCCGGTCACGCACAGCACCATATATATCAATTACTCACACCATGGGGGTAATTCCAAGTTGATCGCAGCAGGACATTTTTTAGCAGTTGGGCAAAACCATGTGCACTGCAGGGTGGGACAGATATAACATGTGTAGAGATAGATAGATTTGGGTGGGTTATATTGTTTCTGTGCAGGGTAAATACTGGCTGCTTTATTTTTACACTGCAAATTAGATTGCAGATTGAACACACCACACCCAAATCTAACTCTCTCTGCACATGTTATATCTGCCTCCCCTGCAGTGCACATGGTTTTGCCCAACTGCTAACAGAATTCCTGCTGCGATCAACTTGGAATTACCCCCCATATACAGAGCTATAGACAATATGGAACCCAGGCACAATCTCATCCTATTCCATCACCCTATTCTCCTCACTCACTAGGGCTGCTTCAATTGTGGTGCGTGCCCCCTACTGGCCATCTAAAGGAATGGGCCTCAAGAAGTGCAAGAAAAAAATGTGTTAAAAAGTCCGTAATTTGGGCTCCCACATTGCCTAAACCTGGAGTTAGGACGCCCAATCTAGTACTTTAGACGTGTTTAGCCGCTTTGTGCGTACTAGGGTGGAGCTGTCAGACGCCTTAACTGGTAATGGCCGTCTGATTAGAGCAACATCTGAATAGCTCCAATACACGCCCATTGCTATAGACGTCCACCAGGGGGCACCACAGGAAACAACTGAATTGGCCCCACTGTCTCCCTGTCTCTCCACATTAGTTTGTCAGTTTTCTGTCGTTAGCAGAATCCTCTTCCCTTATGGGCTTTTACCTCCCTCACTCATATACTGTCATCTCCTCCCCACTGCCCACAACGTGAACAACACTGCAATGTTCTGTACAATACGTCTTGTGCACTTAAGCCCTGATTCCAAGTTGATCGCTCGCTAGCTACTTTTAGCAGCCGTGCAAACGCATAGTTGTCGCCTACTGGGGAGTGTATTTTTGCTTTGCAAGAGTGCGATCGCCTGTGCAGCCGCGCGACAGCAAACACATTTTGTGCAGAACAAGAGCAGCCCTGTAGTTACTTATTTGTGCGATGATTGCTCCGACGAAGGTCCCGGATTTGATTTTTTCCTAACACTCCCAGAAAACGGTCAGTTGCCACGCAGAAGCTCCCACTTCCTGTCCAGGGCCGTCTTAACAGCAGTGTAGGCCCCTGGGCACAGCAATGCATTGGGCCCCCTACCCATCCTCCAGCGGTAGGGGTGGGGTGTGCTATCAGCGGCAGCTTTGATGTCCCGCGGGCGGTAGGGGGTGTTCTATCTTCCTCTCAGCATGTAGGACCTGGAGCAGTAATTTCTGCTAATATCTCCTTTACTGCACAGATTGGACTAGAGGGAGAACACTAAACTGTAGAAGGGGGCATTGGCTGAATGATGGCGCTCTGGTAGATGACTTCCTGGGTGGTAGCGGGTGTTTAATACGCTGGGGAGGGGTGGATAGTGGAGTGGGCTTAATATTCATCATTTTCTGGTGGGAGGGCAGCTTGCTTGACTGCAGATATCTCAAGTTCCTGAAAATATATTTCTTAGCTTTGAATGGGATAAAAAACTAGAGAGTCCCACCTTTCAGTAGGTTCTCGGGAATTGAGGATCAGAGGTCAAGGGCCAGAGCAATCCTCCAATGAATATATAAAACTGTATACCAGGCGTGTGGACCTGGAGCAGGGACCAGCTGCTGGAAGGCTGATATCTCTGGTTCTGGGCACAGTAGAGACAAGCTGACAGTGTCCCACAAAAGGGGAGAGTCTCAGCTTTTGGATTATACCCTCAGAAAAACTCTATGTTAGATAGAACCTGAGATATCTGGCTGGGAAGAGCAATTAACAGGCTCGGATGGGGACCACTGCTTTCACGTTGGATATCTCCGGTTCCCCAAGGCCGATTTTCAAAAATCTGGTACCCCTGGAAAGAGGGGACCCTCAGCTATCAGCCTAGGGCCCTTATACTCCTGGGGCCCTTGGACAAGAGCCCATTGACAAACATTAACCAAAACAGAGCTACAGACACACCTATAGAATTGTACCTACCTACGCATGCTCTGCCACTCCCCTGATTAAGTCCTAATACTGCGATATGGATGACTTGCGTTGGGACTTTGCTGAAGCCTCGTCCTCTCTTGCCTGAAAAATTAAAAATACAAGTAGAGGGAGCGCAAAAGTGAAGGTAATATAAAAATGTAATGTAACAGCATAGTCATATAATTGTTAGAATACATCTGTAATATACAGGAACCTCAAGTCACTGTGATAACTGACATATGTCAATCATTTCAGCTATATGGCGTCTCTACTTCCGAGAGCAAATATGATAAAAATGGCTACTTTGTCATAAAGAAGATAGATACATGGCGCAGATGTATCAACCTGGAGAAGGGATAGAGCAGTGATAAGAGGATAATGCATCAGCCAATCAGCTCCTAACTGTTATTTTTCAAATCTGTAATAATGATTGGCTGGTGCGCAGTGGCGTAACTACTGCCCCCGCAGTCCTCGCGGTGGCTTGGGGGCGAGGGGCTGCGGGGGCGCCACTGATTACAGCAGACTGACATGCGGACGAACGTCCGCATGTCAGTCTGCTTTATTGGAGGGACACGGCGGGCGCAGCGTGTGCCTATCCTGTGTCCCTCCTGAGCCCTGCATCATCTCCGGCGGCCCGCGGGTCTAATAGGGGGAAGTGCCGTCCGTGAGCCAATTAGAGCTCACGGACGGCACTTCCCCCTATCAGACCCGCGGCCGCCGGAGATGATGCAGCAGGAGGGACACAGGAGAGGCACACGCTGCGCCCGCCGTGTCCCTCCAAGTTCTCCAACAAGCGGCGGCTGCACTGCGGCATATCTGTCACGGGGGGGAGAGAGGAGAGGGTGTCTGGCACCGGGGAATATATGGCCATTGGGGGGGGGATGTCAGGCACTAGGGGGGATATCCGGCACTGGGGCATATATGACACTGTGGGGGGGGGCGGGGGATATCTGGCACTAGGGCATATCTGGCACTGGGGAAGGGGGGGGGGGGGATATCTGGCACTGGGGCATATATGGCACTGGGGGGGGGGGGGGATATCTGGCACTAGGGCATATCGCACTGGGGGGGGGGGGATGTCTGGCACTGGGGGGGATATCTGGCACTGGGGCATATATGGCACTGGGGGGGGGGATATCTGGCACGGGGTGGATATGTGGCACTGGGGGGGGGGGGGGGATATCTGGCACTGGGAGGGAATATCTGGCCCTGGGGCTTATATGGCACTGGGGGAGAATATCTGGCACTGGGGGGGAATATCTGTCACTGGGGATATATGGCACTCGGGGGGAATATATGGCACTGGCGGCATATCTGGCACTGGGGGAATATCTGGCACTGGGGGCATATGTGGCACTGGGGGGGAATATATGGCACTGGCGGCATATCTGGCATGGGGGGAATATCTGGCACTGGGGGCATATGTGGCACTGGGGGGGAATATCTGGCACTGGGGGCATATCTGGCACTGGGGGGGTATATGTGTACCTGGCACATGGGGGGGGGGGCTATATTTGGCACCGGGGGCATGTGAGTACCTGGCACCGTGGGGAAATATCTGGCACTGGGGACATATGTGGCACTGGGAGCACAGCCCTAGCAACAAGGACTACCTCCTAGCAACGAGCATGACACCCAGTGCATGAAACACCTGACAACGAGCATGACACCCAGTGCATGAAACACCTGGCAACGAGCATGACACCCAGTGCATGAAACCCCTGACAACGAGAAGGTAATTGAAAAGTAATTAGAAGCCTTACTGTAGGACTTAATGTGTAATGGGCATTACGGTGTGTGGCATAATGTATCACGGACATTGTGGTGTGTGTCATAATGTGTCACAGGCATTACGGTGTATGGTATACTATATCGCGGGCATTGTGATATGTGGTATAATGTCTCAGGGTCATTGCAGTGTGTGGCATAATGTATCACGGACATTGCGGTGTGTGTCATAATGTGTCAGGCATTACGGTGTGTGGTATACTATATCACGGGCATTGTGGTATGTGGTATAATGTCTCAGGGTCATTGCAGTGTGGCATAATACATAACGGGCATTGCGGTGTGTGGCATAGGGTATAACGGGCAGGGCATTGCGGTATGTGTCACAGGCATTACGGTGTATGGTATACTATATCACGGGCATTGTGGTATAATGTCTCAAGGTCATTGCGGTGTGTGTCATAATGTGTCACAGGCATTGTATGTGCTATAATGTATCAGGGGCATTGCAGTGTGTAGCATAATGTATAACGGGCATTGCGATTCCTGTCATAATGTGTCGGGGGCATTACGGTGTGTGGCATAATGTGTCGGGGGCATTACAGTGTGTGCATATTGTGTCATGTGCATTGTTGTGTGCGGCATAATGTCTAAGGGCCATTGCAGTATGTGGCATAATGTATACTGGGCATTACTATAAGGAGGAAAAATGACAAATAATGTAAGGGGCATGAATCAGGATTATTTTTCTTTCCTGTGGTGGCTAACGTCTGGGCGTGCAGGTTGCAAAACTGGGGTATAAGGTAGTCTTTTCCTGCAATACCACGCCCCTTTACGAGAAACCACGCCCATTCCAACAAAACCACGCCCCTTTTTTTGCAGCGCGCGCCTTCGGCGCGCGCATATTTGTCCCTTTCTTGCTCCCAGTTATGCAGCGGGGGGGGGGGGCGCCAAAAATTTTTTGGCTTGGGGGAGAAAAATTTCTAGTTACGCCACTGCTGGTGCGTTATCACCTTGCGCTTATCACTGCTTTATCACTTCTCCAGGTTAGTACATCCGCCCCACTATCGTTTGTCACAATATATCAACTGTATCAGCTCCGACTGATGGGAAATGTGGAGGCTTAAAATATAAATAAAACATGAGAATCAAAAAATTTCTTGTAGTTTGACCCTTATTACCACATCCAGTTGTAGTATGGTCACACCACCGGTACGTAGACACACGGCGGCTTCCTCACACTCGGGTGTTTTGAGAACATTATTGTGTATTGTGGAGATTTAGCATATGTACAGTACATAACTTGTGCAACAAGTAAGTGGGAATAATAAGTGGTGGTACCAAGGCTGATCTACACCTCCATGTTGTACCTCGTGCCTCCACCCACAGTGTTCAGCTCTCACTGACATCCCCTGAAGTGTGGAAACACCCAGAAGGGTCCGCCGGCTCTATATCAGCGCCATAACTGTGTAATGTACAATGACTCCAGTGTTATCCTCAGATTATGGCTAAGACAAAACAAATGTATACCAGCGCCGGCTGTTCATAATTGAAAAATAGTAGGACGGCTTGTTAAAAATAACACATTTATTGTAAGTAAACACTAAATTCTATTAGGTGAGAATTCATAAAAAATAATAATAAGCCACATAAACCACTGTGCTAATAGGGCGAGTTGCCGCATGCATATGTCAGATCTCCATTCCACAAAACTGGCTGTGACTACCTCATACGTTCAGCAATAGTGTCACTGGGCGAAACTGCAATAACGCCGGATGTTAACCTTCAGTATCCTGATAGAATCGGTCGTATAGTTGTTACCACTAGGCCAGAACCGAAGCTGCAGTCCCCTTATTCACCAGCTTGGAGTGAATCCTCTAGATGCTGGGGGGTCAGTTCGGCCAGAGAGTGCGGTGATGCAAATCCCAGAGGTGCAAGAGAATGTCCAAATATCGCCAGTGGCGGAGAGTGAGTCTGGGCGGCAAGGCACAATATTAAGTAGAGCTCAACGCGTTTCGCTGGTATAATGTGTCCAGTTTCTTCAGGAGACATGACAGCGTGAAGTGACCCTACGGCGAGAGTCTCCTTCTCCCTGGTGCCTGTTTATTTCAGGCCCTTTGCCTAATTAACAGACAAGATTTTTTTTCTTTATAATCCTAGAAATTATTTTATCCCAGAGAGAAACTTTAGATAACAGAAAGTCAGGTGGATCTTGTTTGCCCAGTGAGTGGATTGTGAATTGCAATGACTCTGGTTTATGACAGCCAACCAATGATACACTGTAGGCAGCTACGGAAAGCAAACTGGGATCTCTTGGGCTGGAGGGTTGCAGTCTGGGGTCTCTCAGGCTGAAGGGTTGCAGTCTGGGGTCTCTCAGGCTGAAGGGTTGCAGTCTGGGGTATCTCAGGCTGGAGGGTTGCAGTCTGGGGTATCTCAGGCTGGAGGGTTGCAGTCTGGGGTATCTCAGGCTGGAGGGTTGCAGTCTGGGGTCTCTCAGGCTGGAGGGTTGCAGTCTGGGGTATCTCAGGCTGGAGGGTTGCAGTCTGGGATCTCTCGGGCTGGAGGGTTGCAGTCTGGGGTCTCTCAGGCTGGAGGGTTGCAGTCTGGGGTATCTCAGGCTGGAGGGTTGCAGTCTGGGGTATCTCAGGCTGGAGGGTTGCAGTCTGGGATCTCTCGGGCTGGAGGGTTGCAGTCTGGTGTCTCTCAGGTTGGAGTGTTGCAGTCTGGTGTCTCTCAGGTTGGAGTGTTGCAGTCTGGGTTCTGTCAGGCTGGAGTGTTGCAGTCTGGGGTCTGTCAGGCTGGAGTGTTGCAGTCTGGGGTCTCTCAGGCTGGAGTGTTGCAGTCTGGGGTCTCTCAGGCTGGAGTGTTGCAGTCTGGGGTCTCTCAGGTCGGAGTGTTGCAGTCTGGGGTCCGTCTTCCTCTCGTGTTGCAGTCTGTGGATTCTTTCCCGCGGGTTCTGTATCTGTCATCTGGGGAAAGAGACAATAATGTTGTAATAAATCATTATATAAAGTTGCATTTATATAGTTATATAATTTTGTAGCACAGTTCTCACAGATACATGAAATAACTTCTCTTTGTGTAGGTCTCAGATCTGATTCATTCTGTATCATATTACCCCATGTTTATAAAGAGATTAGAACCTGTGAGGGGGCGTGTTTATGCAAGTATCACCTTTAGGCAGACGCATATACACCTGCCTGTCTCTGGGTGCCGCAATCACGATGATAGCCACTTTTGATCGGCTGGTTGTGTCATGACATTACTCATTCTCGTGGCTGCTTTATTATATTACGTTGCGCCAATCTACTGACATTTCCATTTGGATTAATGCAGGAACGGACGCTCCAATTTGTTTGATTTTTTTAAAGCGGAAAAATAAATCCCAGACATTTGTACATAATTTAATGGGTAAAATCCGGGAGCACTTTTATTAAAAAGAATACTCCAGATAACGAAGTAATGGAGTGCAGAAATAAATGCGCAATGTAAGTGCTTCTCTGCACTGATCAATGTGCTACCATATCTATAAAGGGCCTCATTCAGATCAGAGCCCAAATGTAAGCGCAAATCTATGGCTGCAAAATGGTGGCCCTACCTGTATATACTAAGATTCACGTGACACAAAACACAACGTATCTCAGCTCTCGGTGTTATCTATATGGCCGGAGTGAAGATATTGGGCCTCATTCAGAGATGTACGTAAACCTGACGGTCGCAATGGTGTTCCAAGGCTGCGTATCAGATCAGCGCTGCACGCAGGAGGCCTCTCTTTCCTACAGACGCCTCCTGCTGCATTAGAATGTTTGAGCATCGCTGCTGCACCCAAAGATGACGCCGCAATGCGCACTGCGTCCACCACTGACTCAGGTCCATTGATTATAATGAAACAGGCTAAAAAATAAAACAAAATAAAGGGGTCTATTTACTAAACCTTGGATGGAGATAAAATGGACAGAGATAAAGTACCAGCCAATCAGCTCCTAACGGCATGCCCCAAGAGGCAGTAGCTTACATGCACCTATTACTCTGTGGTCTATAGAGGTAATTATCCCTTTCTGTAACTGACGCTGGGAAAAACCCACGCTACGTGGGTGGAAACCTCAGCACACAGCGCCTCCCTGTTTCCCAAGAAGTGGCAGCTGCCATATGTATATATTTATTATAGACCAGGACAAACATTTGCTCCCGCTAGTGTTCTATCGGCTGTGGGATAACAGGGGGGCTGCTGCAATGGTATACAGCGGGATCACAGGTAACTTATATACATACTGCAGCATAATCCTCACATCTTATAGTGGAGCTGTCATGTAGTATTGGAAATTCTAATATAATAAAACAGCCTGAGAAGCAGCAGGATTGCAATGTACTGGTATGAAAGTTCTGCCACGATTTATACATAGCTGATTCTGTGTATAACCGAGATTAATAATACAAATGATGTAACTGACTGCTTGTATTAAACATCATTCTCTCTTCCCTGCAGCACGGTTCCAGGTTAGGAGGGAGGAGCAGCTGGAACGGGGCAGGCAGAGAGTGACTGACAGCTAGGCAAGCTTTCTTTGCAGAAATGCCCGGTGAGGTGTGATGGGTGTATATTCAATGGAAGTGGCATCAGCTGCAATGATTTCCCCATGCATGTAATGCCACCAGGACACAGTCCTACAGATGTGTGTGTGTGGGGGGAGGGGGTTCTCAATATGTGTGTAATGCAGGGGAGGCAACACTTTTTCTGCTGCGGGGTACACTGGGCTCCACAAGGAATGGACAATGGGGTGTAGAGTAGGATCTTGATCCGAGGCACCAACAGGCTCAAAGCTTTGACTGTTCCCAGAATGCATAGCGCCGCCTCCTATATCACCCCGCCTCCCAGCACAGGAGCTCAGTTTGTGGTTGGTGCTGCAGTAAGCAGGCACATAACAGAGGGGCTGCTCCAGGCAGCCTTAAGAAGAGCTCTTTTTCTGAGGAAAAAAGTGAAGACTTCAAGGGCAGCAGCAGTGTTACATGTCAGTGGACATTCACGGCTGCAGCTCCGGCTCTCCCCAGCGGCGCTGTACACTCCCGAGCCCTGGTTGCCAGGTAACTACAGCAGGAGGCTCCGGTTTTCTTCTTGTCAGACACACACGACGGGGGCTCTCTGGGATCGCGTGGCCGCGCTCTGGGAGGCGGTAAGTGGGTCCCGCTCGCGGGACCTGGTCTTTATCGCGATCCGACGCGGTCAGTGGGAGGCGGGCCGCGCGCGCTGGCGGTGGACACTGTGGCAGTACAGGCGATCCCACTAGATCACCAGGGCATGGGACAGGTCAGGTTTTCTCTATAAACCGTTTTATTAGAGCCCGCAGTACCCGGTGGTTTTGCCAGCAGGTGGATAGAGCTTGGACCTGAAGCCCCTCCCCCAGCCCCAGGGCGCCATTTTCTGCAAATGTTCCCGCCCTGGAGCTGCATATCTGTCTCTCCCTCACTCCCTGGCAGTGTCTGCGGCACCATTATCCCTCAGCTCACTGTTCCTGGGACTGCTTGGGCAAATCCTCCTATGTAAAGCCGCCTGGTTGTCAGCGCTGTGCCTTACATGACACTAAAGTATTCTACCTGCCTTTTTAGACAGTGATAGTTAAGAAAGAGTGCACTTAGTCAGGGTTTCCTAGTACAATTACCCTGTGATATACATCCAGTTCTTACTGTGTACTGTTATATCTATTGTTATTTAGCTGTGTAAGCTAGTCCAGTGCAGTATTATTGTCAGTAATAACCTCTGCATTGTACAAACTGTGACTTTCTGTGTGTGCATTGATAGCTGAGTGGTGTCCATTTCGTGTCTTTCACTCAACCTGCTATCCCTATATTCTATAACCTGAGGGGGCTTGGTGCATCAGGTTTTATCTGATATAGGATTTTCACAATCTCTTCTATTACTTTAAATTCTAGGACACTAAAACCAAGCAAGCCTCCTCTAACCCGCAGAAATACTAACAATATACATTTTCAACAACTTTCCACTTCTCTGCAACAACTGCTGTCACCAATCTCTACATTCACCACACCTGACACTGCTGTATCCCACCTGCACCAGACCCTAGAGAGTGCCCTTGATGAAGTGGCTCCAGCTACCCATCACACTCCACGTAGGCTTAGATGCCAACCATGGCACTCTAAATCAACAAGACACCTACAAAAACTGTCACGTAAAGTAGAACGTCAGTGGCGGAAATCTCAGAATCCAAGTGACTTCCTCACATATAAGACTACCTACCACTCCTATCGTCAGGCCCTGGACACTGCCAAACAAACATATTTCTAATCTCTCATCTCTTATCATGCCACCAACCCCAAGCGACTTTTTAATACATTTAAATCACTTCTTTACCCTCCCTCACCTCCCCCACTAGCTACTATCCGTGCACAAGAACTTGCTTCCTACTTCAAGGATAAGATTGATAAAATCCGAGATGAAATGGTATGCTCTAACTCAGCCAGTGACCTGCTCAATTCCCCACCTGAACCCTCTGGCACTTTCTCTTCATTTGATCCCACAAGTGAAGATGAAGTATCAACACTCTTTTCATCCTCCTACTCCACTACCTCTCCTCTTGATCCTATACCCTCACAAGTCAGTAAAACGTTGTCTCCTGTGTTTATCCCAACCTTAACTAAAATCTGTAATCTCTCTCTCTCTCTACTGGTATCTTTCCTTCTCTGTTTAAGCATGCAGTGATTACTCCCATTCTGAAAAAACACAACTCTGACCCAAACACACTCTCTAACTACCGTCCCATTTCTCAGCTACCCAGTCCCTCCAAGCTACTTGAGAGACTTGCCTACACTCGCCTTACACACTTTCTTAATTGCCACAACTTATTGGACCCACTTCAGTCAGGCTTTCATGCCCAACACTCCACAGAGACTGCACTGACCAAAGTAGTGAATGATCTAGTCACTGCTAGATCAAAAGGCCATTACACACTACTTATTCTTCTAGATCTCTCTGCTGCTTTTGACACTGTTGACCACTCTCTTCTCATACAAACACTGCAATCCCTAGGTCTTCAGGACACAGCCCTTACTTGGTTCTCATCCTACCTATCTAATCGCTCTTTCAGTGTTCACTTCTCTGATTCTACCTCCTCTTCTCTACCTCTATCAGTTGGAGTACCGCAAGGCTCAGTCTTAGGTCCTCTGCTTTTCTCAATCTATACCTCCTCTCTTGGTAAACTAATCAGCTCCTTCGGATTTCAGTATCATTTGTAGGCTGATGATACTCAAATCTACCTATCCTCCCCAGATTTGTCACCCTCTGTATTGGCTAGTGTCACTGGATGCCTGTCTGCCATTTCATCTTGAATGTCATCTCGCCACCTCAAACTCAACATTTCCAAAACAGAATTAATAATTTTCCCACCAGCTAAGAGTAGTTACCAACCTGATATCTCCATAACTGTTGACAATGCAACTATCCACCCTACCCCACAAGCTCGCTGCCTAGGTGTCACCCTTGACCCTGAACTGTCCTTTGTTCCACACATTCAATCTGTCTCTAAATCATGTTACATGCACCTTAAAAACATATCCAAAATACGCCCTTATCTTACACAAGACACTGCAAAAACTCTAATCCATGCACTCATCATCTCCCGCATTGATTATTGTAATAGTCTCCTTACTGGTCTTCCCAAACATAGGCTCTCACCACTTCAATCCATTTTAAATCCAGCTGCGAGGCTAATCTTCCTCGCCAGACGTTCTTCGTCTGCTGATCCGCTCTGTCAGTCCCTCCATTGGTTACCGGTATTCTATCGTGTCAAATATAAAATAATTTTACTTACATACAAGGCTATTAACCAAACTGCACCATCATACATCTCCTCACTCATCTCAAAATATCTCCCTACCAGACCTCTCCGCTCTGCACAAGATCTGCGTCTCTCATCCACATGTATTACCTGTTCCCACTCAAAATTACAGGACTTTACCCGGGCTTCACCCACTCTGTGGAATGCACTCCCACGTAGAGATGAGCGCCTGAAATTTTTCGGGTTTTGTGTTTTGGTTTTGGGTTCGGTTCCGCGGCCGTGTTTTGGGTTCGAACGCGTTTTGGCAAAACCTCACCGAATTTTTTTTGTCGGATTCGGGTGTTTTTTTCAAAAAACACTAAAAAACAGCTTAAATCATAGAATTTGGGGGTCATTTTGATCCCAAAGTATTATTAACCTCAAAAACCATAATTTACACTCATTTTCAGTCTATTCTGAATACCTCACACCTCACAATATTATTTTTAGTCCTAAAATTTGCACCGAGGTCGCTGTGTGAGTAAGATAAGCGACCCTAGTGGCCGACACAAACACCGGGCCCATCTAGGAGTGGCACTGCAGTGTCACGCAGGATGTCCCTTCCAAAAAACCCTCCCCAAACAGCACATGACGCAAAGAAAAAAAGAGGCGCAATGAGGTAGCTGTGTGAGTAAGATTAGCGACCCTAGTGGCCGACACAAACACCGGGCCCATCTAGGAGTGGCACTGCAGTGTCACGCAGGATGGCCCTTCCAAAAAACCCTCCCCAAACAGCACATGACGCAAAGAAAAAAAGAGGCGCAATGAGGTAGCTGTGTGAGTAAGATTAGCGACCCTAGTGGCCGACACAAACACCGGGCCCATCTAGGAGTGGCACTGCAGTGTCACGCAGGATGTCCCTTCCAAAAAACCCTCCCCAAACAGCACATGACGCAAAGAAAAAAAGAGGCGCGATGAGGTAGCTGACTGTGTGAGTAAGATTAGCGACCCTAGTGGCCGACACAAACACCGGGCCCATTTAGGAGTGGCACTGCAGTGTCACGCAGGATGTCCCTTCCAAAAAACCCTCCCCAATCAGCACATGATGCAAAGAAAAAGAAAAGAAAAAAGAGGTGCAAGATGGAATTGTCCTTGGGCCCTCCCACCCACCCTTATGTTGTATAAACAAAACAGGACATGCACACTTTAACCAACCCATCATTTCAGTGACAGGGTCTGCCACACGACTGTGACTGATATGACGGGTTGGTTTGGATCCCCCCCAAAAAAGAAGCAATTAATCTCTCCTTGCACAAACTGGCTCTACAGAGGCAAGATGTCCACCTCATCATCACCCTCCGATATATCACCGTGTACATCCCCCTCCTCACAGATTATCAATTCGTCCCCACTGGAATCCACCATCTCAGCTCCCTGTGTACTTTGTGGAGGCAATTGCTGCTGGTCAATGTCTCCGCGGAGGAATTGATTATAATTCATTTTAATGAACATCATCTTCTCCACATTTTCTGGATGTAACCTCGTACGCCGATTGCTGACAAGGTGAGCGGCGGCACTAAACACTCTTTCGGAGTACACACTTGTGGGAGGGCAACTTAGGTAGAATAAAGCCAGTTTGTGCAAGGGCCTCCAAATTGCCTCTTTTTCCTGCCAGTATAAGTACGGACTGTGTGACCTGCCTACTTGGATGCGGTCACTCATATAATCCTCCACCATTCTATCAATGTTGAGAGAATCATATGCAGTGACAGTAGACGACATGTCCGTAATCGTTGTCAGGTCCTTCAGTCCGGACCAGATGTCAGCATCAGCAGTCGCTCCAGACTGCCCTGCATCACCGCCAGCGGGTGGGCTCGGAATTCTGAGCCTTTTCCTCGCACCCCCAGTTGCGGGAGAATGTGAAGGAGGAGATGTTGACAGGTCGCGTTCCGCTTGACTTGACAATTTTGTCACCAGCAGGTCTTTCAACACCAGCAGACTTGTGTCTGCCGGAAAGAGAGATCCAAGGTAGGCTTTAAATCTAGGATCGAGCACGGTGGCCAAAATGTAGTGCTCTGATTTCAACAGATTGACCACCCGTGAATCCTTGTTAAGCGAATTAAGGGCTCCATCCACAAGTCCCACATGCCTAGCGGAATCGCTCCGTGTTAGCTCCTCCTTCAATGTCTCCAGCTTCTTCTGCAAAAGCCTGATGAGGGGAATGACCTGACTCAGGCTGGCAGTGTCTGAACTGACTTCACGTGTGGCAAGTTCAAAGGGCATCAGAACCTTGCACAACGTTGAAATCATTCTCCACTGTGCTTGAGACAGGTGCATTCCACCTACTATATCGTGCTCAATTGTATAGGCTTGAATGGCCTTTTGCTGCTCCTCCAACCTCTGAAGCATATAGAGGGTTGAATTCCACCTCGTTACCACTTCTTGCTTCAGATGATGGCAGGGCAGGTTCAGTAGTTTTTGGTGGTGCTCCAGTCTTCTGTACGTGGTGCCTGTACGCCGAAAGTGTCCCGCAATTCTTCTGGCCACCGACAGCATCTCTTGCACGCCCCTGTCGTTTTTAAAAAAATTCTGCACCACCAAATTCAAGGTATGTGCAAAACATGGGACGTGCTGGAATTTGCCCATATTTAATGCACACACAATATTGCTGGCGTTGTCCGATGCCACAAATCCACAGGAGAGTCCAATTGGGGTAAGCCATTCCGCGATGATCTTCCTCAGTTGCCGTAAGAGGTTTTCAGCTGTGTGCGTATTCTGGAAAGCGGTGATACAAAGCGTAGCCTGCCTAGGAAAGAGTTGGCGTTTGCGAGATGCTGCTACTGGTGCCGCCGCTGCTGTTCTTGCGGCGGGAGTCCATACATCTACCCAGTGGGCTGTCACAGTCATATAGTCCTGACCCTGCCCTGCTCCACTTGTCCACATGTCCGTGGTTAAGTGGACATTGGGTACAGCTGCATTTTTTAGGACACTGGTGACTCTTTTTCTGAGGTCTGTGTACATTTTCGGTATCGCCTGCCTAGAGAAATGGAACCTAGATGGTATTTGGTACCGGGGACACAGTACCTCCAACAAGTCTCTAGTTGGCTCTGCAGTAATGATGGATACCGGAACCACGGTTCTCACCACCCAGGATGCCAAGGCCTCAGTTATCCACTTTGCAGTAGGATGACTGCTGTGATATTTCATCTTCCTCGCAAAGGACTGTTGGACAGTCAATTGCTTGGTGGAAGTAGTAAAAGTGGTCTTACGACTTCCCCTCTGGGATGACCATCGACTCCCAGCAGCAACAACAGCAGCGCCAGCAGCAGTAGGCGTTACACGCAAGGATGCATCGGAGGAATCCCAGGCAGGAGAGGAATCGTCAGAATTGCCAGTGACATGGCCTGCAGGACTATTGGCATTCCTGGGGAAGGAGGAAATTGACACTGAGGGAGTTGGTGGGGTGGTTTGCGTGAGCTTGGTTACAAGAGGAAGGGATTTACTGGTCAGTGGACTGCTTCCGCTGTCACCCAAAGTTTTTGAACTTGTCACTGACTTATTATGAATGCGCTGCAGGTGACGTATAAGGGAGGATGTTCCGAGGTGGTTAACGTCCTTACCCCTACTTATTACAGCTTGACAAAGGGAACACACGGCTTGACACCTGTTGTCCGCATTTCTGGTGAAATACCTCCACACCGAAGAGCTGATTTTTTTTGGTATTTTCACCTGGCATGTCAACGGCCATATTCCTCCCACGGACAACAGGTGTCTCCCCGGGTGCCTGACTTAAACAAACCACCTCACCATCAGAATCCTCCTGGTCAATTTCCTCCCCAGCGCCAGCAACACCCATATCCTCCTCATCCTGGTGTACTTCAACACTGACATCTTCAATCTGACTATCAGGAACTGGACTGCGGGTGCTCCTTCCAGCACTTGCAGGGGGCGTGCAAATGGTGGAAGGCGCATGCTCTTCACGTCCAGTGTTGGGAAGGTCAGGCATCGCAACCGACACAATTGGACTCTCCTTGTGGATTTGGGATTTCGAAGAATGCACAGTTCTTTGCTGTGCTGCTTTTGCCAGCTTGAGTCTTTTCATTTTTCTAGCGAGAGGCTGAGTGCTTCCATCCTCATGTGAAGCTGAACCACTAGCCATGAACATAGGCCAGGGCCTCAGCCGTTCCTTGCCACTCCGTGTCGTAAATGGCATATTGGCAAGTTTACGCTTCTCCTCCGACAATTTTATTTTAGGTTTTGGAGTCCTTTTTTTTCTGATATTTGGTGTTTTGGATTTGACATGCTCTGTACTATGACATTGGGCATCGGCCTTGGCAGACGACGTTGCTGGCATTTCATCGTCTCGGCCATGACTAGTGGCAGCAGCTTCAGCACGAGGTGGAAGTGGATCTTGATCTTTCCCTAATTTTGGAACCTCAACATTTTTGTTCTCCATATTTTAATAGGCACAACTAAAAGGCACCTCAGGTAAACAATGGAGATGGATACTAGTATACAATTATGGACTGCCTGCCGAGTGCAGACACAGAGGTAGCCACAGCCGTGAACTACCGTACTGTACTGTGTCTGCTGCTAATATAGACTGGTTGATAAAGAGATGTCTATGTAACTATGTATGTATAAAGAAGAAAGAAAAAAAAAACCACGGTTAGGTGGTATACAATTATGGACGGACTGCCTGCCGAGTGCAGACACAGAGGTAGCCACAGCCGTGAACTACCGTACTGTACTGTGTCTGCTGCTAATAATATAGACTGGTTGATAAAGAGATGTCGTAGTAGTATGTATGTATAAAGAAGAAAGAAAAAAAAACCACGGTTAGGTGGTATACAATTATGGACGGACTGCCTGCCGAGTGCAGACACAGAGGTAGCCACAGCCGTGAACTACCGTACTGTACTGTGTCTGCTGCTAATATAGACTGGTTGATAAAGAGATGTCTATGTAACTATGTATGTATAAAGAAGAAAGAAAAAAAAACCACGGTTAGGTGGTATACAATTATGGACGGACTGCCTGCCGAGTGCAGACACAGAGGTAGCCACAGCCGTGAACTACCGTACTGTACTGTGTCTGCTGCTAATAATATAGACTGGTTGATAAAGAGATGTCGTAGTAGTATGTATGTATAAAGAAGAAAGAAAAAAAAACCACGGTTAGGTGGTATACAATTATGGACGGACTGCCTGCCGAGTGCAGACACAGAGGTAGCTACAGCCGTGAACTACCGTACTGTACTGTGTCTGCTGCTAATATAGACTGGTTGATAAAGAGATGTCTATGTAACTATGTATGTATAAAGAAGAAAGAAAAAAAAAACACGGTTAGGTGGTATACAATTATGGACGGACTGCCTGCCGAGTGCAGACACAGAGGTAGCCACAGCCGTGAACTACCGTACTGTACTGTGTCTGCTGCTAATATAGACTGGTTGATAAAGAGATGTCTATGTAACTATGTATGTATAAAGAAGAAAGAAAAAAAAACCACGGTTAGGTGGTATACAATTATGGACGGACTGCCTGCCGAGTGCAGACACAGAGGTAGCCACAGCCGTGAACTACCGTACTGTACTGTGTCTGCTGCTAATATAGACTGGTTGATAAAGAGATGTCTATGTAACTATGTATGTATAAAGAAGAAAGAAAAAAAAACCACGGTTAGGTGGTATACAATTATGGACGGACTGCCTGCCGAGTGCAGACACAGAGGTAGCCACAGCCGTGAACTACCGTACTGTACTGTGTCTGCTGCTAATATAGACTGGTTGATAAAGAGATGTCTATGTAACTATGTATGTATAAAGAAGAAAGAAAAAAAAACCACGGTTAAGTGGTATACAATTATGGACGGACTGCCTGCCGAGTGCAGACACAGAGGTAGCCACAGCCGTGAACTACCGTACTGTACTGTGTCTGCTGCTAATATAGACTGGTTGATAAAGAGATGTCTATGTAACTATGTATGTATAAAGAAGAAAGAAAAAAAAACCACGGTTAGGTGGTATACAATTATGGACGGACTGCCTGCCGAGTGCAGACACAGAGGTAGCCACAGCCGTGAACTACCGTACTGTACTGTGTCTGCTGCTAATATAGACTGGTTGATAAAGAGATGTCGTAGTAGTATGTATGTATAAAGAAGAAAAAAAAACCACGGTTAGGTGGTATACAATTATGGACGGACTGCCTGCCGAGTGCAGACACAGAGGTAGCCACAGCCGTGAACTACCATACTGTGTCTGCTGCGACTGGATGATAAATGATATAAAAAATATATATATATCACTACTGCAGCCGGACAGGTATATATTATATATTATATAATGACGGACCTGCTGGACACTGTCTGTCAGCAGAATGAGTTTTATTTTTATAGAATAAAAAAAACAACAACACACAAGTGAAGTCACACGACGAGTGTTTAACTTTTTCAGGCAATCACAATATAAGTATACTACTAACTATACTGGTGGTCAGTGTGGTCAGGTCACTGGTCAGTCACACTGGCAGTGGCACTCCTGCAGCAAAAGTGTGCACTGTTTAATTTTAATATAATATTATGTACTCCTGGCTCCTGCTATAACCTATAACTGGCACTGCAGTAGTGCTCCCCAGTCTCCCCCACAATTATAAGCTGTGTGAGCTGAGCAGTCAGACAGATATATAATATATATAGATGATGCAGCACACTGGGCTGAGCCTGAGCAGTGCACACAGATATGGTATGTGACTGAGTCACTGTGTGTATCGCTTTTTTCAGGCAGAGAACGGATATATTAAATAAACTGCACTGTCTGGTGGTCACTCACTATATAATATTATGTACTCCTGGCTCCTGCTATAACCTATAACTGGCACTGCAGTGCTCCCCAGTCTCCCCCACAATTATAAGCTGTGTGAGCTGAGCAGTCAGACAGATATATAATATATATAGATGATGCAGCACACTGGGCTGAGCCTGAGCAGTGCACACAGATATGGTATGTGACTGAGTCACTGTGTGTATCGCTTTTTTCAGGCAGAGAACGGATATATTAAATAAACTGCACTGTCTGGTGGTCACTCACTAGTAAACTCTCTGCACTCTCTACACTTCTACAGTACTCCTCCTAGTCCTAAGCTCCAGTAAATCTCTCTCTCTTATAATCTAAATGGAGAGGACGCCAGCCACGTCCTCTCCCTATCAATCTCAATGCACGTGTGAAAATGGCGGCGACGCGCGGCTCCTTATATAGAATCCGAGTCTCGCGATAGAATCCGAGCCTCGCGAGAATCCGACAGCGTCATGATGACGTTCGGGCGCGCTCGGGTTAACCGAGCAAGGCGGGAAGATCCGAGTCGCTCGGATCCGTGTAAAAAAAGCTGAAGTTCGGGCGGGTTCGGATTCCGAGGAACCGAACCCGCTCATCTCTACTCCCACGCACAGTAAGACTCTCCTCTAGTCTCCAAACCTTTAAACGTTCCCTGAAAACTCATCTCTTCAGACAAGCCTATCAAATTTCAGACACACACACATAACCTTCAGTGCTTCCCTATCAAGTTACATCCCCTCTGCACAGTCCCCATAACCTCACATTTTGTCTTCCAACATTGCTGGGTGATCATATCATACAACCCATTAAGAACCTAGCAATCTGGGGAACCATTATGTAACAGGTAGCATCTATCCTTGTGTATCAATGCCTATTTCCCTATAGAGTGTAAGCTTGCGAGCAGGGCCTTCCTACCTCTGTCTGTTGTTGCCCAGTTTTGTTCTATAACTGTTGTTCTAATTGTAAAGTGCAACGGAATATGCTGCTCTATATAAGAAGCTGCTAATAAATAAATAAATAAATAATTAATTCACAAAGATATACTGTATTACGTATTTTTCTCTGTGATTTAGTCACCATATCTCTCCTTTATCTCTGCTGGTGCTGACTACACTGCGCAGGGGTTTGGGCTAGAGGTAGCGTGCTGCTGACAAATTGTACTGTGTTGACAAACAATTTGGCAGTTGCTCAATCTGGAAGGGAATTTAGGGGTGGGGATTTGCACCCCCCTCCTCTCTGTCTGTAAATTGTACTGTGTTACCTGATACTGCAAGTTATATCATGTCTGCTTCTGAGGGTAACGGTTCTGGGGCTGAACACACTGTTGGTGTTGCTGAAGCCGCAGATACCTATGAGGAGAATATAGCAGCTTTGGGCTCTGGTTCTGGGGGCTCTTTGCCCCCCCAGTGGGACGGTGGCAACGGGGGCAAATAATGACCCCCGTGGGCCGCTTTTTCCCCGCTTCTGCATATGCTAGTTCATAAACTAAAACTAACACCCCCTATGGAACCCCCAATGCCGGTACAACCGTTTGTGGTCCCTGCAGCTAACCCGCCGTGGGCGGATGATTTATCTGCTCAATTAAAGAAGTTGAACCAGTCCCTGACTACTAAAAAGTCTGACCGTCGCTCGCCTACGTCCAAGGGGTCCTCTAAGCGAGCGATTGTCTCCTCACAATCCACTGCTGTTACTGACACCTCGTCGGATGAAGACGGCACTTACACTGACCACACAGGTTCTGACTCAGATACGGCTGATGGGGAGGGTGGTTCACGTGTGGATGTTCCTGATCTTTTGGAGGCTATTAAGTTAATTTTACAGATTACAGATGATCCCGAGCCATCAGTTCCTCCTAAGAAACCAGATAGGTTCAAGCGTCAGAAGGTGATTAAACAAGTATTACCTCACTCTGACCACCTAATTGATATACGTCAGGAACCCTGGGAAAACCCGGGCTCAAAGTTTGTGCCTCAAAAGAAGATGCTGGCTCGCTATCCCCTCGCGCCGGAGCTGTCTAAGAATTGGGAAACGCCTCCTCCAGTGGACTCACATGTGGCTAGGATGGTGGTTTCCTCAGCTCTACCAGTCACTACCGTCACGTCTCTAAAAGAGCCTACAGATAAGCGTGTGGAGGGTTGTCTTAAAGCGATTCACGGGTTCTGTACAAAGGCCCACTATTGCAGCTTCTTGGGCTGCAGAGGCCATTGAAGCATGGGCCTTGGAGTTAGATGCTGAAATCTCCTCTGGCCATGCTAGACAATGCTTGTCTTATATTGTCACAGCTTCTCGTTATATTAAAGAGGCGGCTTCTGATGCCGGTATCCTGGCAGCCAAGGCCTCTACTACGTCAGTCCTGGCTCGCCGGATATTGTGGCTGAGATCCTGGGCTGTGGATCTGGACTCTAGAAAAACCCTGGAGGTACTCCCTTTTAGGGAGATATTCTGTTTGGGGAGGATTTAAATAAGATTGTGGCTGACTTGGCTACTGCCAAAACTGCCTGTCTGCCAAGTACTACTCCTTCTGTGTCGAAGGCTAAAGGTACTTCCTTTCGCCCCTTTTGTCCTACAGGTAAAGCAAAAGGTCAGGCGTACAACAAGCAGGCCCGCACTTCCAAACCTGGTAAGCCTAAGCCCAAGACAGATAAGCCGGCCGCATGACGGGGCGATCCCAGGGTGGGGGGCCGGCTTCTAGGGTATACCCAGGAATGTTTGATGACCACTTCAGATGCCTGGGTACGGGAAGTCGTCACTCGAGGTTACGCCATAGCCTTCAAAAACCGACCCCCTCGATTTTGCCAGACAGATGTCCCGTTGGACAAGACAAAGGCAAACACTCTACATTCGGTGGTACAGACCCTCCTGGATACAGGAGTTGTAGTACAGGTGCCCCTTGCTCAGAGGGGCCGGGGATACTATTCTCCGCTGTTTCTAGTCCCGAAACCGAATGGGTCCTCCCGGCCCATTCTCAACCTCAAGGCATTGAACAGGTTTGTGAAGGTTTCCAAGTTCCGGATGGAAACCCTTCGCTCTATAGTTCTGGCCTTGGAACCTGGGGACTTCATGGTCTCCGTGGATATACAGGATGCTTACCTGCATATTCCTATAGCAGTGTCTCATCAGCAATACCTGAGATTTGCGATTGGCAATCTCCATTACTAGTTTTGGGCGTTACCTTTTGGTTTAACAACGGCTCCGCGAGTCTTTTCAAAAGTCATGGCAGTGATGACGGTGGTACTCCGCCGTCAAGGGGTCAGGATACTGCCGTATTTGGACGACTTGTTAATCCTGGCAAATTCCCCAGAACTTCTCCTGCGTCATCTAGATGTGATGGTCCGGTTTCTGCAAGCCCATGGGTGGCTCATCAACTGGAAGAAGTCAACCCTGATCCCTGCTCAGAGCAAGGTGCATCTGGGAGCACTATTGGACACTCACAACCAGCGGTTGTTCCTGTCTCTGGAGAAAGTCCTGAAACTTCAGGACAAGATTCGTTGCTTCCTATCTCGTCTGCAAGTGTCGATACATTCGGCAATGCAG
Source organism: Pseudophryne corroboree (assembly GCF_028390025.1). NCBI lineage: Eukaryota > Metazoa > Chordata > Amphibia > Anura > Myobatrachidae > Pseudophryne > Pseudophryne corroboree. The sequence continues at coordinate 839,754,629 of NC_086448.1, forward strand.
GTGCTGGGCCTCATGGTGTCAGCATTCGACATGGTGGAGTACGCTCAATTTCACTCTCGCCCTCTCCAGAGGCTGATTCTAGCCAAATGGGACAGCCTGCCTCACCGGATCAGGTCTCAAATGATCTCATTGACTCCGGAGGTCCGTCTGTCGCTGCTCTGGTGGCTCCGGGACCAACGACTGTGCAGGGGCCGTCCGTTCTGGATATCCAACTGGGTCCTGTTGACGACAGATGCCAGTCTAAGAGGTTGGGGCGCGGTGCTGGAGCAACACTCCCTTCAGGGGCGGTGGACCAAGGAGGAGTCCCTCCTCTCGATCAATATTCTGGAGTTGCGGGCGGTCTTCAATGCCTTGAACCTTGCCCGGCATTTAATTCAGAACCGTCCTGTTCAAGTACAGTCGGACAATGCCACCACAGTGGCTTACATAAATCATCAAGGCGGCACTCGAAGCCGCCTAGCAATGAAGGAAGTCTCACGGATTCTACAGTGGGCAGAACACCATCTACCGGCCATATCGGCAATATTCATTCCGGGAGTCCTGAATTGGGAAGCGGACTTTCTCAGTCATCAGGACGTACATGCCGGCGAGTGGGGCCTCCATCCAGAAGTGTTTCAACTCCTAGTGGAAAGGTGGGGCCTTCCAGACATAGATCTGATGGCGTCTCGACACAATCACAAGGTTCCGGTCTTCGGAGCAAGGACAAGGGATCCTCAAGCAGCATTCGTGGATGCGCTGGCGGTACCGTGGAGGTTTCGGCTGCCGTACATGTTCACTCCGGTGTCACTCCTGCCCAGGGTGATTCGGAAGTTCAAGCAAGAAAAAGGAATTCTGCTTCTCATAGCTCTAGCATGGCCCAGACGGCACTGGTTCTCAGACCTGCAAGGCCTATCGTCAAGCGTCCAATTCTACTTCTACAACGCCCAGACCTCCTCGTTCAGGGCCTGTTAGGCGCGGCGGTCTTCGGCCGTGCCCTGACTGAGCAGCGGTCACGGCCGCCGCGCCTCTCTCCTTCCCTGTCCCCCGCACGGCGCCTAGCAACGCCGGGACGCCGTGCACACGATAGCCGCCGGGTCCCTGGCAACGCAGGACGCCGTGCGTGCAGGGCCGCCGGGTGCATAGCAACGGGGACGCCACAGGTGGACCGCGTTCCCCGTTGCTAAGAATAGTTAATTAGGTTGCTCGTGCAGCAGGGCAGCTGCACGGCAACTAGTATTAGGGTCTGGGGGCTGGTCCTGCTGGCCCTCCTGTTATTGGCCAGCAGGGCCTTTTTATGTGAGCCAGCACACTGCAGCCCCGCCGGTGATAGCTTCTTGTATGCTGTTCCTGCCTTGCAGAACTCTGTTCCTGTCAGCCGTGTTTGGTGGATCTTGCTCCCTGCCCTTTGGTACTTTGGAGGTCCGAAGCCGGTCCTGGGAATCCTTCTAGTCCTTGCGAACCTGTTTGTCATCTGGTGTTCTCGCCCGGTTTCGTGTGTAGCGGCTTCTGCCGCGTGTTGCGGCCTATGCCGCTTAGTGTTTACTTTACTGTGAATTGGTGCATTTGCGGAGGTTTCCACTTTCACTGTCCTCCCCGGAACTCGGCGGTGCCGTGTAGAGGAGTGGACAGTGGTTTCTTTGTAGTTCTTTTTCCTTTGGCGGCGTGCCGCACATACGTTTAGTTTTTAGGTGGTTTATAGCCCCTGGCGTGGTTGTTTCGGTTGGAGGTCCCCTTGTTGTTACCCTGTCTCAGTTCGCGCCTTGTCTCTCTTTAAGACCTGAGGGGGCATCGGAGTTGGGCAGACCTAATCCGCCCTTCAAACGCGGCTGCCATGGGCCCAAGAAACCATAGTCGTTCAGGCGTGAATTGATAACACGGGTAAGACAACGGAGGTATGGTACTAGGGGCTATTTCCTTCCCATTTCCCAATCCCAGCATTCCGTCTTGGTGCTCAGGACTCACTACATAAGATCTCTCCTGTCCTGAGCATCAGGATCGTAACATTATCACCGGCCCATATAAAAAAAAAAAAAAAAGGGGTTTAATTTTTTCCGTTGTATTGGTGGGCCTAGAAATTCGGCCTCATGAATCCGGCAGGTTTAGGGCCAAACCCCAGTCAGCTTTTGGTTAACCAAATACAGGAATTAACTCAGATGGTTCAGGACCTTACTCTTCGGGTGAGATCGTAGGAAGATCTTTTGCGAGCCTCCCCGAGTATGGTTCCAGAACCAAAGATGCATTTACCTTACCGTTTTTCGGGTAACCGAAAGGATTTTTTTTAATTTTAAGGAAGCTTGTAAGCTTTATTTTCGTTTAAGGCCCCGTTCCTCTGGTACTGAGTCTCAGCAGGTCGGGATTGTGATGTCTCTACTTCAGGGTGATCCACAGACCTGGGCGTTTGGGCTAAGAGCGGATGATGCTGTTTTGTTATCAGTAGACGCCTTTTTTAAATCCTTAGGCCTCTTATATGACGACCCAGATAGAGAAGCATCAGCTGAGAGTCACCTGCGTGCCCTTAAGCAAGGCAAAAATCCAGCAGAGGCGTATTGTACCGAATTTCGCCGTTGGTCGAACGACTGTGGCTGGAATGACCCGGCCCTGTGCAGTCAGTTTCGCCTCGGACTGTCGGAAGTGATTAAAGACAGTCTCCTTCAGTACCCCGCTCCTGAGACTCTAGACAAACTCATGGAGCTCGCTATTAAAATCGATCGTCGTCTCCGAGAGCGGAGGGCTGAAAGAGGAAAAACTTTTAGGCCTAATCCATGTGTATATACTTTTCCGGAGGACGTCGAGGAGCCCATGCAAATGGGTCTCTCCCGGCTGTCCCCAGAGGAAAGAACCAGAAGGTTAAGTTCTGGTCTTTGTTTGTATTGTGGTGGTGTCACGAACCTCGGGCAGCGGCGACCGCGCTTGTCCCTGCGGGTGGCCTGGTCTGCCCGGCGCCTCTCTTCCCCTGACGGTCTCCGGCTTCAGCGGCGGGTCGGCGCTGCTCTCCGGCGGCTTCCCGGAAGCAAGGACGCCGCCATCACAAGCGAGGGCAAGGAGGCGGAGCAGGTCTGACGTCACCTGCCTGCTCCGCCAATCAGGCTAGGGCGGGGAATTTAAAATCAGATACCAGGCAGAGATCCGGTGCCTGAGTATCTTCGTTTCTCCTGCGGAAGCTGTGATTCCAGAGCTCCCTCGTCCCTGCAAGCATCCTGTGCCTCCAATTATCTCCGTGCCTCCAATTACCTCCGTGCCTCCAATTATCTCCGTGCCTCCAATTATCTCCGTGCCTCCAATTATCTCCGTGCCTCCAATTATCTCCGTGCCTCCAATTATCTCCGTGCCCCCAAGCACCTCGTGCCTCCAAGCACCTCGTGCCTCCAAGCACCTCTGTGCCTCCAAGCACCTCTGTGCCTCCAAGCACCTCTGTGCCTCCAAGCACCTCCGTGCCTCCAGTTACCTCCAAGCACCTCGTGCCTCCAAGCACCTCATCCCTCCAAACACCTCGGTGTCTCCAAACACCTCCGTGCCTCCAAGCACCTCCGTGCCTCCAAGCACCTCCGTGCCTCCAAGCACCTCCGTGCCTCCAGTTACCTCCAAGCACCTCGTGCCTCCAAGCACCTCATCCCTCCAAACACCTCGGTGTCTCCAAACACCTCCGTGCCTCTAAGCACCTCCGTGCCTCCAAGCACCTCCGTGCCTCCAGTTACCTCCGTGTCTCCAAGCACCTCGTGCCTCCAAGCACCTCATCCCTCCAAACACCTCGGTGTCTCCAAACACCTCCGTGCCCCCAAGCACCTCCGTGCCTCCAAGCACCTCCGTGCCTCCAAGGGCCTCCCTGCACTCCCTGTACTCCCAGCACCTCAGTGCCTCCAATACCACAGTGTCTCCAATATCTCAGTACCCCAGCCTTCAGTATTTCTACAAGTCTTGTCTTACAGGAGACCTTCAAGAATTCCTCTGGGCCTCCCGCCTGCCGTCTTAGTCCTGCATGAGGAAGACCTACATCCGGCCATCTCTACTACGACCCAGTGGCAGTTCCTCTTCCCGGTCATCGGAAGAAGCCCCGAGTCCACAACACTCCCAAACCAGGTCAGTGATAGTATACTCAGGCCACATGGACTCGGGGAATCGGAACACGGACTCGAGTGCCATTCAGAACCTGGCTTCTCGAGTGCAAAGTCAGGAAGCAGCGCAAGGCCAGGTGATGCAGTACCTCCAGCAGTTGTCCGGGCGTCTGGATCAGATTCAGGCGTCTCTGGCCTCAGTAATTCCGGCACCTGTTCCAGTAGTCGCACCAGTTGCCGTTGCCAGCAATGTTCAACCATCGGCCGGTGTCACTCCACGCCTTCAGTTGCCTACTCCGTCCCGCTATAATGGGAATCCCAAAAATTGTCGTGGTTTCTTGAACCAATGCGAGGTACATTTCGAGCTACTTGCACACAACTTTCCTACAGACCGGTCCAAGGTAGCATATATTATTTCTCTGTTGGAAGGTTCTGCTTTGGATTGGGTGTCTCCATTATGGGAACGATCTGATCCCATGGTTTCCAACTACACCAACTTCATCTCGTCCTTTCGAAGGATTTTCGACGAGCCCGGCAGAATGACCACTGCTTCTTCCGATTTGCTCCGTGTTCGGCAGGGCGCCCGTTCCGTGGGCCAGTACGTGGTTCATTTCCAGACCATTGCTTCCGAACTACGCTGGAATAATGACGCCCTGAGAGCTGCCTTCTGGAACGGTCTTTCCGACCGGCTGAAAGATGAGCTGGTTACTAGAGATCTGCCGGATCCATTAGAAGATTTGATTTCCCTTTGCGTCAAGGTGGATCTTCGGATGCAGGAGCGTGGAAGAGAACGTAGCCGTTCGGATCGTTCCAGGTTCCGGAATCCTACTCCTAGGCCGGTGGCCTCACCCAGCTCAGATGAGCCCATGCAAATTAACCGCTCCCGACTGTCTCCGGAAGAACGACAGCGTCGTCGTGAGGGTAAACTCTGCCTTTACTGTGGAGCCGCAGATCATTTTCTTAAATCTTGTAAAGCCCGTCCGGGAAACGGGCAGGCCTAGCTTGTTCCGGAGGAGTCAAGCTGGGAGTTACGACAAAAGCTTCTCCAACTTCGGACTGCTTGCTTCCAGTAACTCTAGTCTCCAATTCAGTCTCCAGGTCTTGTGAAGCCCTATTGGATTCCGGAGCTGCAGGGAACTTCGTTTCTTCTTTCTGTGCCCAAAGTTTGGGTTTAAAGTTACGGCCTATTGAGCGGCCAATTTCACTGACGGCTATCAACGGGACTAGAATTTCCAAAGGTCTTATAATGTGGCGCACGGGGCCAGTTAAGCTGCAGGTCGGGGCTCTACATCAGGAAGATTTGGAACTCTTGGTAATCCCAGAAATGCCTCATGATCTGGTTCTTGGAATGCCTTGGCTGAAAAGTCATAATCCCCACATCAACTGGAAGTCGTCACAAATTCTGTCCTGGAGTCCCTTTTGTCACACTAATTGTCTTACTCCTGTTTGTCCGCTCCGTGTTACCTCCAAAACGGATGAAGAGCACATTCCGGAGGCATATCAAGGGTACAAGGACGTATTTTCGGAACAAGCTGCTGACCTGTTACCACCTCACAGGCCTTGGGACTGCCCTATTGACCTTGTCCCAGGGAAGACGCCACCTCGTGGTCGCACATATCCTCTGTCTCTTCCCGAGACTCAAGCCATGTCGGAGTATATTAAGTCCAATATGCTCAAGGGATTAATTCGCCCCTCTTCCTCCCCTGCCGGTGCAGGCTTCTTTTTCGTGAAGAAAAAGGACGGGGGGTTGAGACCATGCATCGACTACCGCGGCCTAAACGACATTACTATTAAGAATAAATACCCCTTGCCACTAATCACAGAGTTATTTGATAGGGTTCGTGGTGCCCGCATTTTTTCAAAACTCGACTTGAGAGGAGCTTACAATCTTATACGCATCCGAGAGGGGGATGAATGGAAGACTGCCTTTAATACCCGAGATGGGCATTACGAATACTTGGTGATGCCGTTTGGTCTTAGTAATGCTCCCGCGGTTTTCCAGGGGTTCGTCAACGAAATCTTTCGTGATATGCTGTATCAGAGCGTTGTGGTATATCTGGACGACATACTGATTTTTTCCAAGAATCTTGTCGAACACAGGACTCAAGTCAAAGAGGTGCTACACCGTTTACGAGAGAATCATCTCTACGCCAAGCTTTCCAAATGTACCTTTGAAGTAACATCTATTCCGTTCCTCGGTTATGTCATCTCGGGGACGGAGCTTCGCATGGATCCGGAAAAGTTGTCGGCCATTCGTGACTGGACTCAGCCTCTTTCCCTGAAAGCAATACAAAGGTTCCTGGGCTTTGCGAACTACTACAGGAAATTCATTAAGGGTTTCTCCACCATTGTTGCGCCCATTACTGCCCTGACGAGGAAGGGTTCTAATCCTAGTTTGTGGCCTCCGGAAGCCATTGTAGCTTTTTCTCGCTTAAAGTTAGCTTTCATGACGGCTCCAGTTCTCCAACAACCAAATTTCGAGGAACCCTTCTTCTTAGAAGTTGATGCATCTTCAGTCGGGGTTGGGGCTGTTCTCTCCCAGTATTCCTCTGATAAAAAATTACATCCGTGTGGCTTCCATTCTCGTAAATTCTCTCCAGCCGAACGAAATTACACTATTGGAGACCAGGAACTCTTGGCAATCAAATCTGCCTTGGAAGAATGGAGATATCTTCTAGAAGGGGCTAAACATGTGTTTACCATCTACACGGATCACAAGAATTTGCTGTACATCAAATCCGCACAATGCTTGAATCCTCGCCAGGCGAGATGGGCACTTTTCTTTTCCCGATTCTCGTTCATTATCAAGTACCGGGCCGGGACTCTCAATATTAAAGCAGATGCGCTTTCTCGTTCACAAGTTCCCACAGACGAGGATGAACCTCCGGAGCGGGGTTTAATTCTGAATCCAGTTTCTGTCTCTGCTGCTTTAACTACTCCAGCTCCTCCTCCTGGAAGAATGTCCGTGCCAGCTAGATTCCGCCCAGGAATACTACTGTGGGCCCATAACTCCAAGTTTTCCGGTCATCCCGGCGCTCAGAAGATGTACAAGTTTCTGCAAAGGTCTTACTGGTGGAACACCATGAGGAAGGATGTACAAGATTGCGTTAATTCGTGTCCCCAATGTACACAACATAAATCTCCTCGTCTGCCTCCTGCAGGGTTACTTCGTCCTCTGCCTATCCCTGTGAGACCCTGGACTCACATTTCCATGGACTTCATCACTGACTTGCCCTGTTCCAAGGGTTGCAACACCGTTTGGGTTATCGTTGACCGTTTTTCGAAGATGGCACACTTTGTGCCCTTGACTGGTCTCCCGACAGCACCGAAACTGGCTCTATTGTTTATCCGAGAACATTTTCATTTGCATGGGTTGCCACAAGAGATTGTTTCTGACCGTGGAGTACAGTTCACCGCCAGGTTTTGGAAAGCCCTTTGTTCAACTCTACACATTAAACTTAAGTTTTCGTCTGCTTATCATCCCCAAACTAATGGGCAAACGGAACGAGTCAATCAAGATCTAGAGACTTTTCTTCGTTTGTATCTCTCTCCTTCACAGGACAACTGGGTGGAGTTGTTGCCTTGGGCGGAGTTTGCCAATAACCATTTGTTTCATTCTTCCACTGGGGAATCACCATTTTTCGTCAACTACGGGTTCCATCCCCGTGTTCCGGAATTTCCAAGCCTTCCGATAATAGAGGTTCCTGCTGTAGTGTCCACTCTACGACACTTTGGACAAATTTGGAGAAAGGTTCATGCTAATCTTAAGCAGGTTTCTGTTCGGTACAAGTTCTTCGCAGATAAGAAACGGCAAGCCGCACCTCAATATAAAGTTGGGGACAGGGTATGGCTGTCCACACGGAATCTCCGGTTGAAGGTGCCCACCATGAAATTCGCTCCATGGTTCATCGGTCCTTACCCTGTGCTACAAGTCTTAAATCCTGTGGTCTGTAAACTGGGTTTGCCTGCCCATCTTCGAATACCTAACGCCTTTCATGTTTCTCTACTCCGTCCCCTCATTCTGAATCGGTTCCACTCAGCACTCCCTAGGCCAACGTCCGTAGTGGCAGAAGCTGGAGCGGAGTTTGAAATCAAAACTATTCTTGACTCTCGTTATCTTCATAAAAAATTACAGTACTTGGTGGACTGGAAGGGTTATGGTCCTGAGGAGAGAAGTTGGATTGGGGCTACTGAAGTAACGGCTCCTCGTCTGATTCGGATCTTCCACTCCAGACATCCGACTAAGCCCGGGAAGTGTCCAGGGGCCACTCCTGGAGGAGGGGGTACTGTCACGAACCTCGGGCAGCGGCGACCGCGCTTGTCCCTGCGGGTGGCCTGGTCTGCCCGGCGCCTCTCTTCCCCTGACGGTCTCCGGCTTCAGCGGCGGGTCGGCGCTGCTCTCCGGCGGCTTCCCGGAAGCAAGGACGCCGCCATCACAAGCGAGGGCAAGGAGGCGGAGCAGGTCTGACGTCACCTGCCTGCTCCGCCAATCAGGCTAGGGCGGGGAATTTAAAATCAGATACCAGGCAGAGATCCGGTGCCTGAGTATCTTCGTTTCTCCTGCGGAAGCTGTGATTCCAGAGCTCCCTCGTCCCTGCAAGCATCCTGTGCCTCCAATTATCTCCGTGCCTCCAATTACCTCCGTGCCTCCAATTATCTCCGTGCCTCCAATTATCTCCGTGCCTCCAATTATCTCCGTGCCTCCAATTATCTCCGTGCCCCCAAGCACCTCGTGCCTCCAAGCACCTCGTGCCTCCAAGCACCTCTGTGCCTCCAAGCACCTCTATGCCTCCAAGCACCTCTGTGCCTCCAAGCACCTCCGTGCCTCCAGTTACCTCCAAGCACCTCGTGCCTCCAAGCACCTCATCCCTCCAAACACCTCGGTGTCTCCAAACACCTCGGTGCCTCCAAGCACCTCCGTGCCTCCAAGCACCTCCGTGCCTCCAGTTACCTCCAAGCACCTCGTGCCTCCAAGCACCTCATCCCTCCAAACACCTCGGTGTCTCCAAACACCTCCGTGCCTCTAAGCACCTCCGTGCCTCCAAGCACCTCCGTGCCTCCAGTTACCTCCGTGTCTCCAAGCACCTCGTGCCTCCAAGCACCTCATCCCTCCAAACACCTCGGTGTCTCCAAACACCTCCGTGCCCCCAAGCACCTCCGTGCCTCCAAGGGCCTCCCTGCACTCCCTGTACTCCCAGCACCTCAGTGCCTCCAATACCACAGTGTCTCCAATATCTCAGTACCCCAGCCTTCAGTATTTCTACAAGTCTTGTCTTACAGGAGACCTTCAAGAATTCCTCTGGGCCTCCCGCCTGCCGTCTTAGTCCTGCATGAGGAAGACCTACATCCGGCCATCTCTACTACGACCCAGTGGCAGTTCCTCTTCCCGGTCATCGGAAGAAGCCCCGAGTCCACAACACTCCCAAACCAGGTCAGTGATAGGTGGTAAGGGACATATCGCACGTAACTGCCCGAACAAGCCGGGAAACGCTCTGACCAAGTGAATTGTGAGGGGGTTCACTTGGGTCTGCAGTTAATCTCCTCTAATAATTCTCTATTAGTTCCGGTAAAGATTTCCTTTGGCAGCCTCAGTTCGTTGGTGTCGGCCTTCGTCGACAGTGGAGCTGCAGGAAATTTTATGGATTTAGCTTGGGCTAAGGCTTTAGGCGTTCCACTTATACCCTTAGATAGACGTATCACCATGCACGGCTTGGATGGGGATCCGCTTTCCAATGGGGTTATTACTCACCGCACACCTCCAGTATTGCTGACAGTGGGGGCCCTACATTCAGAAGAAATAGAATTTTACCTTACACATTGTCCTGCAGTTCCAGTAGTTTTGGGTCACCCCTGGCTTGCCTTTCATAATCCCACCATATATTGGCGGTCTGGGGAGATTTCCCAATGGGGTCCTTTTTGTGTTAAGGAGTGTATTTCCCATCCTGTCCGGGTTGCGACAGTTACCCCAGAACTTATTCCTCTGGAATATCAGGATTTTGCTGAAGTGTTCTCCAAGGGTAATGCGGACGTTCTGCCTCCCCATCGGTCCTATGACTGCGCTATAGATTTAGTTCCCGGGGCCACTTTACCTAAGGGGAGATTATATGCCCTCTCCGGGCCAGAAACCACGGCTATGGATAATTATATCCAGGAAAGCCTGAAAAAAGGCTTCATTAGGCCTTCGAAATCTCCTTTGAGTGCAGGATTCTTTTTTGTTGAGAAAAAAGATGGGTCGCTCAGACCATGGGGTATATTTACTAAGCTCCCGATTTTGACCGAGATGCCGTTTTTTCATCAAAGTGTCATCTCTGTAAATCTCGGTCATTTACTAAACACTAATCACGGCAGTGATGAGGGCATTCGTAATTTTTTGCTAGTTCAGGTAAAAAATTACGAATGAATACACCATCGGTCAAAACGCGGCTGTTTAAGTATGAATCTCGGTCATTTACTAAGAAGTGCAAAGCAAAAAAACACAAAACACTGCCGTGAAAAATTACAACTCGTAAAAAAGTCCTAAAAAAAAACAGACCTGCTTTTTTTATCCGTGATTTGAGATGCATGCAGGGATCCATGAGATCCGTGCATGTATATCAGTGGGAAGGGGTGTGAAAGTGCTTATTTTTGCTAAAAAAATTGCGTGGGGTCCCCCCTCCTAAGCATAACCAGCCTCGGGCTCTTTGAGCCGATCCTGGTTGCAGAAATATGGGGAAAAAAATGACAGGGGTTCCCCCATATTTAAGCAACCAGCATCGGGCTCTGCGCCTGGTCCTGGTCCCAAAAATACGGGGGACAAAAAGAGTAGGGGTCCCCCGTATTTTTAAAACCAGCACCGGGCTCCACTAGCTGGACAGATAATGCCACAGCCGGGGGTCACTTTTATACAGCGCCCTGCGGCCGTGGCATCAAAAATCCAACTAGTCACCCCTGGCCGGGGTACCCTGGGGGAGTGGGGACCCCTTCAATCAAGGGGTCCCCCCCCCCCAGCCACCCAAGGGCCAGGGGTGAAGCCCGAGGCTGTCCCCCCCCATCCAATGGGCTGCGGATGGGGAGGCTGATAGCCTTTGTTGTAAAAGAAAAGATATTGTTTTTAGTAGCAGTACTACAAGGCCCAGCAAGCCTCCCCCGCATGCTGGTACTTGGAGAACCACAAGTACCAGCATGCGACGGAAAAACGGGCCCGCTGGTACCTGTAGTACTACTACTAAAAAAATACCCAAAAAAAGACAAGACACACACACCGTGAAAGTATAATTTTATTACATACATACACACATACATACATACTTACCTTAAGTTCCCACGCAGGTCGGTCCTCTTCTCCAGTAGAATCCAAGGGGTACCTGTTGAAGAAATTATACTCACGAGATCCAGGGGTCCAGGCTCCTCGGCAAATCCAGGGTTAATCCACGTACTTGAATAAAATAAAAAAACGGTGTCCCGACCACGAACTGAAAGGGGACCCATGTTTGCACATGGGTCACCTTTCCCCGAATGCAAGAAACCCACTTTGCCTTCTGGCTAAGTGGGTTTCTTCAGCCAATCAGGGAGCGCCACGTTGTAGCACTCTCCTGATCAGCTGTGTGCTCCTGTACTGTCTGACAGGCGGCACACGGCAGTGTTACAATGTAGCGCCTATGCGCTACATTGTAACCAATGATGGGAACTTTCTGCTCAGCGGTGACGTCACTTTAGGTCAACCGCAGGGCAGAAAGTTCCCATCATTGGTTACAATGTAGCGCATAGGCGCTACATTGTAACACTGCCGTGTGCTGCCTGTCAGTGAGGACAAGAGCACACAGCCGATCAGGAGAGTGCTACAACGTGGCACTCCCTGATTGGCTGAAGAAACCCACTTAGACAGAAGTCAGAGTGGCTTTCTGGCATTCGTGGAAAGGAGTCCCATGTGAAAACATGGGGCCCCTTTCAGTTCGTGGCTCGGCTTTCCGTTTTCTTATTTTATGCAAGTACGTGGATTACCCCTGGATTTCCCGAGGAGCCTGGACCCCTGGATCTCGTGAGTATAATTTCTTCAACAGGTACCCCTTGGATTCTACTGGAGAAGAGGACCGACCTGCGTGTGAACATAAGGTAAGTATGTATGTATGTTTGTGTGGATGTATGTAATAAATCTTTACTTTCACGGTGTGTGTGTCTTGTCTTTTTTTGGGTATTTTTTTAGTAGTAGTACTACAGGTACCAGCGGGCCCGTTTTTCCGTCGCATGCTGGTACTTGTGGTTCTCCAAGTACCAGCATGCGGGGGAGGCTTGCTGGGCCTTGTAGTACTGCTACTAAAAACAATATCTTTTCTTTTACAACAAAGGCTATCAGCCTCCCCATCCGCAGCCCATTGGATGGGGGGGGGGACAGCCTCGGGCTTCACCCCTGGCCCTTGGGTGGCTGGGGGGGGGGACCCCTTGATTGAAGGGGTCCCCACTCCCCCAGGGTACCCCGGCCAGGGGTGACTAGTTGGATTTTTGATGCCACGGCCGCAGGGCGCTGTATAAAAGTGACCCCCGGCTGTGGCATTATCTGTCCAGCTAGTGGAGCCCGGTGCTGGTTTTAAAAATACGGGGGACCCCTACTCTTTTTGTCCCCCGTATTTTTGGGACCAGGACCAGGCGCAGAGCCCGATGCTGGTTGCTTAAATATGGGGGAACCCCTGTCATTTTTTTCACCATATTTTTGCAACCAGGATCGGCTCAAAGAGCCCGAGGCTGGTTATGCTTAGGAGGGGGGACCCCACGCATTTTTTTTAATTTTCTCTATCGTCCTAAGTGGATGCTGGGGTTCCTGAAAGGACCATGGGGAATAGCGGCTCCGCAGGAGACAGGGCACAAAAAAGTAAAGCTTTACTAGGTCAGGTGGTGTGCACTGGCTCCTCCCCCTATGACCCTCCTCCAGACTCCAGTTAGATTTTGTGCCCGAACGAGAAGGGTGCAATCTAGGTGGCTCTCCTAAAGAGCTGCTTAGAGAAAGTTTAGTTTAGGTTTTTTTCTTTACAGTGAGTCCTGCTGGCAACAGGATCACTGCAACGTGGGACTTAGGGGGAAAGTAGTAAACTCACCTGCATGCAGAGTGGATTTGCTGCTTGGCTACTGGACACCATTAGCTCCAGAGGGATCGAACACAGGCCCAGCCGTGGAGTCCGGTCCCGGAGCCGCGCCGCCGACCCCCTTGCAGATGCTGAAGCGTGAAGAGGTCCGGAAACCGGCGGCTGAAGACTCCTCAGTCTTCATAAGGTAGCGCACAGCACTGCAGCTGTGCGCCATTTTCCTCTCAGCACACTTCACTGGGCAGTCACTGAGGGTGCAGAGCGCTGGGGGGGGGCGCTCTGAGAGGCAAATATAAACCTTATACAAGGCTAAAAATACCTCACATATAGCCCATAGGGGCTATATGGAGATATTTAACCCCTGCCTGACTGGAAAAATAGCGGGAGAAGAACCCGCCGAAAAAGAGGCGGGGCCTATCTCCTCAGCACACGGCGCCATTTTCTGTCACAGCTCCGCTGGTCAGAACGGCTCCCAGGTCTCTCCCCTGCACTGCACTACAGAAACAGGGTAAAACAGAGAGGGGGGGCACATTAATGGCTATATATATATATATTAAAGCAGCTATAAGGGAGCACTTAATATAAGGATATCCCTTGTATATATAGCGCTTTGTGGTGTGTGCTGGCAGACTCTCCCTCTGTCTCCCCAAAAGGGCTAGTGGGTCCTGTCTTCATTAGAGCATTCCCTGTGAGTTTGCGGTGTGTGTCGGTACGTGGTGTCGACATGTATGAGGACGATATTGGTGTGGAGGCGGAGCAATTGCCAAATATGCAGATGTCACCCCCCAGGGGGTCGACACCAGAATGGATGCCTTTATTTGTGGAATTACGTGATGGTTTATCTTCCCTTAAACAGTCAGTTGAGGACATGAGGCGGCCGGACAATCAATTAATGCCTGTCCAGGCGCCTCAAACACCGTCAGGGGCTGTAAAACGCCCTTTGCCTCAGTCGGTCGACACAGACCCAGACACGGGCACTGATTCCAGTGACGACGGTAGAAATTCAAACGTATTTTCCAGTAGGGCCACACGTTATATGATTTTGGCAATGAAGGAGACGTTACATTTAGCTGATACTACAGATACCGTAAAACAGGGTATTATGTATGGTGTGAAAAAACTACAAACAGTTTTTCCTGAATCAGAAGAATTAAATGACGTGTGTGATGAAGCGTGGGTTGCTCCTGATAAAAAGTTGATAATTTCAAAAAAGTTATTGGCATTATACCCTTTCCCGCCAGAGGTTAGGGCGCGCTGGGAAACACCCCCTAAGGTGGACAAGGCGCTCACACGCTTATCCAAACAAGTGGCGTTACCCTCTCCTGAGACGGCCGCACTTAAGGATCCATCAGATAGAAAGATGGAAGTTATTCAAAAGAATATATACACACATGCAGGTGTTATACTACGACCAGCTATAGCAACTGCCTGGATGTGCAGTGCTGGAGTAGTTTGGTCAGAATCCCTGATTGAAAATATTGATACCCTAGATAGGGACAATGTTTTACTGTCGTTAGAACAAATAAAGGATGCATTTATCTATATGCGTGATGCACAGAGGGATATTTGCACACTGGCATCTCGGGTGAGTGCTATGTCCATTTCAGCCAGAAGAGCCTTATGGACACGACAGTGGACAGGCGATGCGGATTCAAAACGTCACATGGAGGTTTTGCCGTATAAAGGGGAGGAGTTATTTGGAGTTGGTCTATCAGACTTGGTGGCCACGGCTACTGCCGGGAAATCCACTTTTTTACCTCAAGTCACTCCCCAACAGAGAAAGGCACCGACTTTTCAACCGCAGCCTTTTCGCTCCTACAAAAATAAGAGAGCAAAGGGCTTGTCGTACCTGCCACGAGGCAGAGGAAGAGGGAAGAGACACCAACAGGCAGCTCCTTCCCAGGAACAGAAGCCCTCCCCGGCTCCTGCAAAAACCTCAGCATGACGCTGGGGCCTCTCAAGCGGACTCGGGGACAGTGGGGGGCCGTCTCAAAAATTACAGCGCGCAGTGGGCTCACTCGCAGGTAGACCCCTGGATCCTGCAGATAATATCTCAGGGGTACAGGTTGGAATTAGAGACGGATCCTCCTCATCGTTTCCTGAAGTCTGCCTTACCAACCGTCTCTTCCGAAAGGGAGAGGGTGTTGGAAGCCATTCACAAGCTGTACGCTCAGCAGGTGATAGTCAAAGTACCCCTATTACAACAAGGAAAGGGGTATTATTCCACTCTATTTGTGGTACCGAAGCCGGATGGCTCGGTAAGGCCTATTCTAAATCTGAAGTCCTTGAACCTCTACATAAAAAAGTTCAAGTTCAAGATGGAGTCACTCAGAGCAGTGATAGCGAACCTGGAAGAAGGGGACTTTATGGTATCCTTGGACATCAAGGATGCGTATCTACACGTTCCGATTTACCCCGCACACCAGGGGTACCTCAGGTTCATTGTTCAAAACTGTCACTATCAGTTTCAGACGCTGCCGTTCGGATTGTCCACGGCGCCTCGGGTCGTTACCAAGGTAATGGCCGAGATGATGATTCTTCTTCGAAGAAAAGGCGTATTAGTTATCCCATACTTGGACGATCTCCTA
This sequence comes from Pseudophryne corroboree, assembly GCF_028390025.1. Lineage (NCBI taxonomy): Eukaryota > Metazoa > Chordata > Amphibia > Anura > Myobatrachidae > Pseudophryne > Pseudophryne corroboree. Next base: position 839,770,304 of record NC_086448.1, read on the forward strand.
ATAAGGGCAAGGTCCAGAGAACAGCTGGAGACAGCTTTAGCACTATCTCAAGAGGTGCTAAGACAACACGGGTGGATTCTGAATATTCCAAAATCCCATTTAATCCCGACAACTCGTCTGCTGTTCCTAGGAATGATTCTGGACACGGTTCAGAAAAAGGTTTTCCTTCCAGAGGAAAAAGCCAAGGAGTTATCCGATCTGGTCAGGAACCTCCTAAAACCAGGAAAAGTGTCAGTACATCAATGCACAAGAGTCCTGGGAAAAATGGTGGCTTCTTACGAAGCAATTCCATTCGGCAGATTCCATGCAAGAATATTCCAAAGGGATCTGTTGGACAAATGGTCAGGGTCGCATCTGCAGATGCACCTGCGAATAACCCTGTCACCAAAGACAAGGGTGTCACTTCTGTGGTGGTTGCAGAAGGCTCACCTATTAGAAGGCCGCAGATTCGGCATTCAGGATTGGATCCTGGTGACCACGGACGCCAGCCTGAGAGGCTGGGGAGCAGTCACACAAGGAAGAAACTTCCAGGGAGTATGGACGAGTCTGGAAAAGTCTCTTCACATAAACATTCTGGAACTAAGAGCAATCTACAATGCTCTAAGCCAGGCGGAACTTCTCCTGCAAGGAAAGCCGGTGTTGATTCAGTCGGACAACATCACGGCGGTCGCCCATGTAAACAGGCAGGGCGGCACAAGAAGCAGGAGTGCAATGGCAGAAGCTGCCAAGATTCTTCGCTGGGCGGAGAATCACGTGATAGCACTGTCAGCAGTGTTCATCCCGGGCGTGGACAACTGGGAAGCAGACTTCCTCAGCAGACACGATCTTCATCCGGGAGAGTGGGGTCTACATCCAGAAGTCTTCAACATGTTAATAGACCGTTGGGAAAGACCAATTGTAGACATGATGGCGTCTCGCCTCAACAAGAAACTGGACAAATATTGCGCCAGGTCAAGAGATCCACAGGCAATAGCTGTGGACGCACTGGTAACTCCTTGGGTGTACCAGTCAGTGTATGTGTTTCCTCCTCTGCCGCTCATACCAAAGGTATTGAAGATCATACGGCAAAGAAGAGTAAGAACAATACTAGTGGTTCCGGATTGGCCGAGAAGGACTTGGTATCCGGAACTTCAAGAGATGCTCACGGACGAACCGTGGCCTCTACCTCTGAGAAGGGACCTGCTACAGCAGGGTCCCTGTCTTTTTCAAGACTTACCGCGGCTGCGTTTGACGGCATGGCGGTTGAACGCCAGATCCTAAAAGGGAAAGGCATTCCAGAAGAAGTCATTCCTACCTTGATTAAGGCACGGAAGGAAGTCACCGTGAAACATTATCACCGCATTTGGCGAAAATATGTAGCGTGGTGCGAGGATCGGAAGGTTCCGACGGAGGAATTCCAACTGGGTCGTTTCCTACATTTCCTGCAATCAGGATTATCTATGGGTCTCAAATTGGGATCCATTAAGGTTCAAATTTCGGCCCTGTCAATATTCTTCCAAAAAGAATTGGCCTCTGTCCCTGAGGTCCAGACTTTTGTCAAGGGAGTACTGCATATACAGCCTCCTGTGGTACCTCCGGTGGCACCGTGGGATCTAAATGTAGTTTTAGATTTCCTCAAATCCCATTGGTTTGAACCATTGAAAAAGGTGGATTTGAAATATCTCACATTGAAAGTGACTATGTTACTAGCCCTGGCCTCTGCCAGGAGAGTATCTGAATTGGCGGCTTTATCTTATAAAAGTCCTTATCTAATCTTCCATTCGGATAGGGCAGAACTGCGGACTCGTCCGCATTTTCTCCCTAAAGTGGTATCAGCATTTCATCTGAACCAACCTATTGTGGTGCCTGCGGCCACTAGCGACTTGGAGGACTCCAAGTTGTTGGACGTTGTCAGAGCCTTAAAAATATACATTGCAAGGACGGCTGGAGTCAGAAAATCTGACTCGCTGTTTATATTGTATGCACCCAACAAGTTGGGCGCACCTGCTTCTAAGCAGTCGATTGCTCGTTGGATTTGTAACACAATTCAACTTGCACATTCTGTGGCAGGCCTGCCACAGCCTAAAACTGTAAAAGCCCACTCCACAAGGAAGGTGGGCTCATCTTGGGCGGCTGCCCGAGGGGTCTCGGCATTACAACTCTGCCGAGCAGCTACGTGGTCGGGGGAGAACACGTTTGTAAAATTTTACAAATTTGATACCCTGGCAAAGGAGGACCTGGAGTTCTCTCATTCGGTGCTGCAGAGTCATCCGCACTCTCCCGCCCGTTTGGGAGCTTTGGTATAATCCCCATGGTCCTTTCAGGAACCCCAGCATCCACTTAGGACGATAGAGAAAATAAGAATTTACTTACCGATAATTCTATTTCTCGGAGTCCGTAGTGGATGCTGGGCGCCCATCCCAAGTGCGGATTGTCTGCAATACTTGTACATAGTTATTGTTAACTAATTCGGGTTATTGTTAAGGAGCCATCTTTAAGAGGCCCTTTCTGTTGTCATACTGTTAACTGGGTTTAGATCACAAGTTGTACGGTGTGATTGGTGTGGCTGGTATGAGTCTTACCCGGGATTCAAAATGCCTCCCTTATTGTGTATGCTCGTCCGGGCACAGTACCTAACTGGAGTCTGGAGGAGGGTCATAGGGGGAGGAGCCAGTGCACACCACCTGACCTAGTAAAGCTTTACTTTTTTGTGCCCTGTCTCCTGCGGAGCCGCTATTCCCCATGGTCCTTTCAGGAACCCCAGCATCCACTACGGACTCCGAGAAATAGAATTATCGGTAAGTAAATTCTTATTATTTTACAGTGTTTAATTAAAAAAACAAAAAAAAAATAAACCCCAGCACGGATCACACAGATCCGGCCGAGATTGATTGTAAAAAAAGTCGGCAGTGTTTTGCTAATCACTGCCGTAAAAATAGGTAAAAAACCACGAATGACATCGACATCGGAAGCAAAGAAAAACCCGAATACGACAGCTTAGTAAATCCATCGTAATCAATTCAAAAAGTTGCAGTTTTACACTGTCGATGTCATTCGTGATTGAACTTTGACCTTTTTTCGGAAATTACGAATCTTAGTAAATTTACCCCCATGTATTGATTTTCGGGCTCTGAATAAAATTTCTGTTAAAAACACCTACCCTTTGCCTTTGATTTCAGTACTTTTTGATCAGTTACGCTCTGCCGTTATCTTCTCAAAAATCGATCTTAGAGGAGCTTACAATCTCATCCGAATAAGATCTGGGGATGAGTGGAAGACAGCTTTCAGCACACAGTCGGGTCATTATGAATACCTGGTGATGCCCTTTGGGCTGTCAAATGCTCCTGCGGTATTTCAAGACCTCATCAATGATGTTCTTCGTGACTTTCTTGGAAAGTTTGTTGTCGTTTATTTAGACGACATTTTGATTTATTCTGAGTCTATGGAACAACATATTACCCATGTGCGTCTGGTTCTTCAAAAACTACGGGAGAATCATTTATACGCAAAACTAGAGAAATTTGATTTTCACATCACGGAAGTGTCCTTCTTGGGGTATATTATTTCTCCCCAGGGATTTTTCATGGAACCGAAAAAACTCCAGGCCATCCTTAATTGGGCGCAACCCACAAATTTAAAAGCAATTCAGCGCTTTTCAGGGTTTGCAAACTATTATAGGCGGTTCATTCATACCTTTTCTGATTTGGTCGCTCCTATAGTAGCATTGACTAAAAAAGGAGCGGACCCTTCCAATTGGTCGCCTGCAGCCGAGTCTGCCTTTCGGGCCTTAAAGCAGGCCTTTGTCTCGGCTCCTGTTCTCAGGCACCCTAACCCGGAGCTCCCCTTTATAGTCGAGGTAGATGCCTCAGAGGTTGGAGTGGGGGCTATCCTATCTCAGGAAGATCCGGAGTCTCAGGAATTACACCCTTGTGCCTTAATGTCCAGGAAATTCTCCTCCGCAGAATCCAACTATGACGTTGGTAATCGAGAATTGCTGGCAGTTAAATGGGCTTTCGAGGAGTGGAGGCATTGGCTGGAGGGAGCTAGGCATACTATTACAGTGTTTACTGACCATAAGAACCTGCAGTATATTGAGTCAGCTAAACGGCTTAATGCTCGGCAGGCACGTTGGGCATTGTTTTTTACTCGTTTCAGGTTTATTATCACCTTCAGGCCCGGTTCCAAAAATACTAAAGCTGATGCCCTGTCACGTTGTTTTCTTCCGGTTCACAATAACCATCCTGCTACTACCCCCATAGTTCCATCATCTGTCATCCGGGCAGGCCTCACACAGGATTTATTTACTCAGTTAGTCCAGCTTCAACAGCAGGCTCCTAAACCGACTCCTGCTGATCGTCTCTTTGTCCCTGAATTTCGGAGAGGCACTGTTTTAGCTGAGTTTCATGACAACAAAGTCTCTGGTCATCCAGGTATCACTAAGACCTTGGAGTTAGTCTCTCGCTCGGTGTGGTGGCCTAGTCTTTCTAAAGATGTAAGGGAATTTGTCCATTCCTGTCAGGTTTGTGCACGGCATAAGGTTCCTCGTTCTTTGCCGATCGGGCAACTCGTACCTTTAGCCGTTCCTCTCAGGCCATGGTCACATATATCCATGGATTTCGTGGTGGACCTTCCTCTTTCAGCCGGATTTCGAGTCATTTGGGTGGTAGTAGATCGTTTTAGTAAGATGGCTCATTTCATTGCTCTTCCCCGATTACCCTCTGCTCAAGGGTTGGCAGTCTTGTTTCTCCGTCATGTGTTCAGGCTCCATGGGTTGCCCAGGGATATTGTCTCTGATCGGGGTCCGCAATTTATTGCTCGTTTCTGGAAACGTTTTTGTGCCTCATTAAATATTAAACTCTCTTTAACATCTGGGTACCATCCACAATCTAACGGACAAACCGAACGAGTTAACCAGTCATTAACACAGTATTTACGGTTGTATTGGGCCAAACTCCAGAATGATTGGTCTGAATTTCTTCCGTTAGCCGAATTTGCTTATAATAACTCTTGTCATTCTTCCACCAAGGAGTCCCCATTCTTTTCAGTCTTTGGCTTTCATCCTAGAGCCAACTCTTTTTTTCCTCATTCTCCAGTCTCCTCATTGACCTTAACCTCCCATCTCAGAACAATTTGGAGAAAGGTGCACCTTGCCTTGAGAAAAGCTGCCTTCCGAGAAAAGAAATTTTCTGATAGGCTCCGACGTCCTTGCACTTTTAAGGTGGGAGATAAGGTATGGTTGTCAACTTGCAACATCAAGCTCCGACAACCTTCGGCTAGATTGGGACCCAAATTTATTGGACCATTCCTTATCATTAAGAAGGTCAACCCAGTTGCTTTTCGGCTACGCTTGCCGAGATCTCTCAAAATTGGCAATACTTTTCACTGTTCTCTTTTGAAACAGTATTTTTCTTCCAGGAGATTTCCTCGGAGGACTTCCCAGGGTAGATCTTCGGTGGATGTTCAGGGGCAACAAGAGTTCTTGGTGGAGAAGGTTTTAGATTCTAAGTTTTCTCGGGGTCGGCTCTATTGTTTGGTCCACTGGAAAGGTTATGGCCCTGAAGAAAGATCTTGGGTGTTGGATAAAGATTTACATGCTCCCAAGCTGAAGAGGATTTTCTTTCAGGAGTTTCCTCAGAAACCTGGCTCTGGGGGTTCTTTAACCCCTCCTCAAGTGGGGGGGTACTGTTAGGCGCGGCGATCTTCGGCCGTGCCCTGACTGAGCAGCGGTCACGGCCGCCGTGCCTCTCTCCTTCCCTGTCCCCCGCACGGCGCCTAGCAACGCCGGGACGCCGTGCGCACGATAGCCGCCGGGTGCCGTGCGTGCAGGGCCGCCGGGTGCATAGCAACGGGGACGCCACAGGTGGACCGCGTTCCCCGTTGCTAAGAATAGTTAATTAGGTTGCTCGTGCAGCAGGGCAGCTGCACGGCAACTAGTAATTAGGGTCTGGGGGCTGGTCCTGCTGGCCCTCCTGTTATTGGCCAGCAGGGCCTTTTTATGTGAGCCAGCACACTGCAGCCCCGCCGGTGATAGCTTCTTGTATGCTGTTCCTGCCTTGCAGAACTCTTTTCCTGTCAGCCGTGTTTGGTGGATCTTGCTCCCTGCCCTTTGGTACTTTGGAGGTCCGAAGCCAGTCCTGGGAATCCTTCTAGTCCTTGCGAACCTGTTTGTCATCTGGGGTTCTCGCCCGGTTTCGTGAGTAGCGGCTTCTGCCGCGTGTTGCGGCCTATGCTGCTTAGTGTTTACTTTACTGTGAATTGGTGCATTTGCGGAGGTTTCCACTTTCACTGTCCTCCCCGGAACTCGGCGGTACCGTGTAGGGGAGTGGACAGTGGTTTCTTTGTAGTTCTTTTTCCTTTGGTGGCGTGCCGCACATACGTTTAGTTTTTAGGTGGTTTATAGCCCCTGGCGTGGTTGTTTCGGTTGGAGGTCCCCTTGTTGTTACCCTGTCTCAGTTCGCGCCTTGTCTCTCTTTAAGACCTGAGGCGGCATCGGAGTTGGGCAGACCTAATCCGCCCTTCAAACGCGGCTGCGATGGGCCCAAGAAACCATAGTCGTTCAGGCGTGAATTGATAACACGGGTAAGACAACGGAGGTAGGGTGCTAGGGGTTATTCCTTCCCATTTCCCAATCCCAGCATTCCGTCTTGGTGCTCAGGACTCACTACATAAGATCTCCCCTGTTCTGAGCATCAGGATCGTAACAGGGCCCCTGTGTCTACCAGGACCTAGCCCGGCTGTCTTTGACGGTGGCTCTTGAAGCTTCCGTCTTAAGGGCTAAAGAGTTTTCTGAGGCGGTCATTCAAACAATGTTGCGGGCCCGGAAACCGGCTTCGGCTCGGATTTACTATAGGGTCTGGAATTCTTACTTTGTTTGGTGCGCATCTAACGATTATGACGCTTCCAAATTTAGTATAGCCAAGTTGTTGGCCTTTCTTCAACAGGGCCTGGAATTAGGCCTGCGTCTGGCCTCCCTCAAGGTTCAAATATCTGCCTTGTCGGTGTGGTTTCAGAGAAAAATTGCAACTTTACCTGATGTGCATACCTTTACTCAGGGTGTGTTGCGTATCCAACCTCCCTATGTCCCGCCTGTGGCTCCTTGGGACTTGTCGGTGGTTTTGGAGGCGTTGCAAGAGTCTCCGTTTGAACCTCTTGGTTCAGCTGACCTTAAGTGGCTTTCCCTTAAGGTGGTGTTTTGCTGGCTATTGCTTCAGCTAGACGTGTGTCGGATTTGGGTGCTTTGTCCTGTAGCTCCCCATATCTGATTTTTCACCGTGACCGGGTGGTTCTTAGGACTCGTCCCGGCTATCTACCTAAGTGGTTTCTTCGTTCCACCTTAACCAGCAGATTGTAGTTCCGGCACTTGTTTCTCCTGATCTGTCTCCCAAAGAGCGGTCTTTGGATGTGGTACGGGCTCTCCGTAGCTATGTGAAGAGAACTGCTCCTATTAGGAAATCTGATTCTCTTTTTGTTGTGTTTGGGTTTCACAAACGTGGTTGGCCTGCTCACAAGCAAACTCTGGCCAGATGGATTAGAATGGTCATTGCCCATGCTTATGTGAAGGCTGGTCTCTCTGCTCCTGATCACATTAAGGCCCAGCGTGGTGCGACCCTTGAACAATTGTGCAAGGCGGCTACGTGGTCCTCTGTGAACACGTTCATAAGGTTCTATGCCTTCGATACTGCCGCTTCCCAGGATGCTTCCCTTGGACGCCGGGTTCTTGTGCCCGCTACAGTGTGTCCCCTCCCATAAGGAACTGCTTTAGGACATCCCCATTGTCCATTCCTTGTGGAGCCCAGTGTACCCCGCAGCAGAAAACGAGTTTTATGGTAAGAACTTACCTTTGTTAAAACTCTTTCAGCGAGGTACACTGGGCTTCACAAGGCGCCCACCCTGACGCACTTAGCTTCTTTGGGTTGGTATGGCATTAGCCGCTGACACTTCTCCTGTCGTGAGAGTGTGGTGTTCTGGCTACTAACCGTTGTCGTCTCTTTTCCTGCTAGTGCATTGGACTGGTTAACTAAAAACTGAGATCCTGTGCAGGGAGGCGGGGTGATATAGGAGGCGGCGCTATGCATTCTGGGAACAGTCAAAGCTTTGAGCCTGTTGGTGCCTCGGATCAAGATCCTACTCTACACCCCATTGTCCATTCCTTGTGGAGCCCAGTGTACCTTGCAGAAAGAGTTTTAACAAAGGTAAGTTCTTACCATAAAATTTGTTTTTCTTGTAGGGGCCTATTCATTATCAATGGCCTTGATAATTAATTATCCCACTTGCCGCATGTTGTAGCAGTAGATACTTAAATGCTGGAAAATACGTAAATACTGGGGCTTCAGGTAAATAATGCCACACTGGGCCACTAAAGATGAATATTCCTCATTGGGTAACTAAGGATGAATGTCACATTGGGCCATTAAGAATGAATATGTCACATTGGGCCATTAATGATGAATATGCCACATTGGGCTACTAGTGATAAATATGCCATATTGGGCTACTACTAGTGATAAATATGTCATATTGGGCCACTTAGGATGAATATGTCACATTGGGCCACTAAAAATAAATATGCCACATTGAGCCACTTAAGATGAAGATGCCACATTGGGCCATTAAGAATGAATATGTCACATTGGGCCACTAAGAATGAATATATCACATTGGGCCACTAAGGCTGAATATGTCACATTGGGCCACTAAGGATGACTATGCCACATTGGGCCACTAAGGATGAATATGCCACATTGGGCCACTAAGGATGACTATGCCACATTGGGCCACTAAGGATGAATATGCCACATTGGGCCACTAAGGATGAATATGCCATATTGGGCCATTAAGAATGAATATGTCACATTGGACCACTAAGGCTGAATATGTCACATTGGGCCACTAAGGATGACTATGCCACATTGGAACACTAAGGATGAATATGCCACAATGGGCCACTAAGAATGAATATGTCACATTGGGCCACTAAGGCTGAATATGTCACATTGGGCCACTAACGATGACTATGCCACATTGGGCCACTAAGGATAAATATGCCACATTGGGCCACTAAAGATAAATATACCACATCAGACAACTAAGGATAAATATACCACATTGGGCCACTAAACATGAATATGCCACGTTGGGCCACTAAGGATGAATATGCCACATTGGACCACTAAGGATAAATATACCACATCAGGCCACATAGGATAAATATACCACATTGGGCCACTAAACATGAATATGCCACATTGGACCACTAAGGATAAATATACCACATCAGGCCACATAGGATAAATATACCACATTGGGCCACTTAGGATGAATATGCAACATTGGGCCACTAATGATGGATAGGCGACATTGGACCACTAAGGATGGCTATGCCACATTGGGCCATTAAGGATGACTTTGCCACATTGGGCCAATTAGGATGAATATGCAACATTGGGCCATTGATGATGGGTAGGCCACATTGGGCCACTAAGGATAAATATGCCACATTGGGCCGCTAATGATTAATATGCCACATTGGGCCACTAACAATGAATATGCCACATTGGGCCACTAATGATGAATATTTATTTCCAAAAAAGAATTAACAGATGAATAAGAATATTTAAAAAATACGCACAGATTATGGTACAATCTCAAACAAATGAAAAGAAATAAAAATACAGAAAACCTAACCCACTTACTCAAACGAATTTAGGTGGTTCTGTTGTGGGGGAATTTCACAGAATAGGAAATTCGTTATTTCCAACGTGTTGCTGTGTCCCCCAAGAAATGCACACTCAGTCCCAGTGAGAGGGACAGATATAGCCCTCAGCTGTAGCAGCCCCCACCCTTGGGATTTTTAACCATCTCCCATTTGGACACTAAACATACACCATTTTTACATACTGTAGGTGCCTGGCAACAGGCAGGGGAGGGGGTTTAGCCCAGAGGGCACATAAATCTCTTTCAAAGAGAGTGAGGTCTGCGAGGATCTGTACCTTGTCACTCCTGAATGGTTTTGTGACTAGCCAGGAAGTTTAGTGGCTTAGTCATATAAACATGTGGAATTCCTTTATTTTCCATCAGGTGATTGATCCAGCCATCTCCCTCTTATCAGGATGTATAATGTCTGGTCTGGTCATCGGCACATGGAGCATTGCTTTCATCCCCAACTTTAGGGCCTGTAGATAAGAAATGGCTTTAGGAAGACAGAATCTGCTCTCCCTCTCCCCCAGCCTGGATACATGTAGGTCAAACGGAGGACATTGCCTTCCAGCCATTTTGTCACAGAGACTAAGGTTACATCTAAGCCACATTGGGCCACTTAGTGTGAATATGCCACATTATGCCACATTGGGCCGCTAATGATGAATATGCCACATTCGGCCACTAAGGATGAATATGCCACATTCGGTCACTAAGGATGAATATGCCACATTGGGCCACTTAGGATGAATATGCCACATTGGACCACTAAGGATAAATATGCCACATTCGGTCACTACGGATGAATATGCCACGTTATGCCTCTAAGGATGACTATGCCACATTGGGCCACTAAGGATGAATATGCCACATTATGCCTCTAAGGATTAATATGCCACATTGGGCCATTTAGGATGAATATGTCACATTGGACCACTTAGGATGAATATGCCACATTGGACCACTAAGGATGAATATGCCACATTGGGTCACTAAGGATGAATATGCCTCATTGGGTCACTAAGGATGAATATGCCACATTGGGTCGCTAAGGATGAATATGTCACATTGGGTCACTAAGGATGAATATGCCACATTATGCCTCTAAGGATGAATATGCCACATTGGACCACTAAGGATGAATATGCCACATTGGGTCGCTAAGGATGAATATGTCACATTGGGTCACTAAGGATGAATATGCCACATTATGCCTCTAAGGATGAATATGCCACATTGGGCCACTTAGTATGAATATGTCACATTGGACCACTTAGGATGAATATGCCACATTGGACCACTAATGATGAATATGCCACATTGGACCACTAAGGATGAATATGCCACATTGGGCCACTTAGTATGAATATGTCACATTGGACCACTTAGGATGAATATGCCACATTGGACCACTAATGATGAATATGCCACATTGGACCACTAAGGATGAATATGCCACATTGGGCCACTAAGGATGAATATGCCACATTATGCCTCTAAGGATGAATATGCCACATTGGGCCACTTAGTATGAATATGTCACATTGGACCACTTAGGATGAATATGCCACATTGGACCACTAATGATGAATATGCCACATTGGACCACTAAGGATGAATATGCCACATTGGGCCACTAAGGATGAATATGCCACATTATGCCTCTAAGGATGAATATGCCACATTGGGCCACTTAGTATGAATATGTCACATTGGACCACTTAGGATGAATATGCCACATTGGACCACTAATGATGAATATGCCACATTGGACCACTAAGGATGAATATGCCACATTATGCCTCTAAGGATGAATATGCCACATTGGGTCACTTAGGATGAATATGCCACATTGGGTCACTAAGGATGAATATGCCACATTGGGTCACTAAGGATGAATATGCCACATTGGACCACTAAGGATGACTATGCCACATTGGACCACTAAGGATGAATATGCCACATTGGGTCACTAAGGATGAATATGCCACATTGGACCACTTAGGATGAATATGCTACATTGGGTAACAAAGGATGAATATGCCACATTGGGTCACTTAGGATGAATATGCCACATTGGGTCACTAAGGATGAATATGTCACATTGGGTCACTAAGGATGAATATGTCACATTGAGCCACTAAGGATGAATATGCCACATTGGACCACTAAGGATGAATATGCCACATTGGACCACTAAGGATGAATATGCCACATTGGACCACTAATGATGAATATGCCACATTGGACCACTAAGGATGAATATGCCACATTGGACCACTAAGGATGAATATGCCACATTGGGTCACTAAGGATGAATATGCCACATTGGGTCACTAAGGATGACTATGCCACATTGGACCACTAAGGATGAATATGCCACATTGGACCACTTAGGATGAATATGCTACATTGGGTAACAAAGGATGAATATGCCACATTGGGTCACTTAGGATGAATATGCCACATTGGGTCACTAAGGATGAATATGTCACATTGGGTCACTAAGGATGAATATGCCACATTGGACCACTAAGGATGAATATGCCACATTGGGTCACTAAGGATGAATATGTCACATTGAGCCACTAAGGATGAATATGCCACATTGGACCACTAAGGATGAATATGCCACATTGGACCACTAAGGATGAATATGCCACATTGGGTCACTAAGGATGAATATGCTACATTGGGTCACTAATTATACATATGTCACATTGAGCCACTAAGGATGAATATGTCACATTGGGTCACTAAGGATGAATATGTCACATTGGGCCACTAAGGATGAATATGCCACATTGGACCACTAAGGATGAATATGCCATATTGGGCCACTAAGGATGAATATGTCACATTGGGCCACTAATGATGAATATGTCACATTGGGTCACTAAGGATGAATATGTCACATTGGGTCACTAAGGATGAATATGTCACATTGGGCCACTAAGGATGAATATGCCACATTGGGTCACTAAGGATGAATATGCCATATTGGGCCACTAAGGATGAATATGTCACATTGGGCCACTAATGATGAATATGTCACATTGGGTCACTAAGGATGAATATGCCACATTGGGTCACTAAGGATGAATATGCCACATTGGGTCACTAATTATACATATGTCACATTGAGCCACTAAGGATGAATATGTCACATTGGACCACTAAGGATGAATATGCCACATTGGGTCACTAAGGATGAATATGCCACATTGGACCACTAAGGATGAATATGCCACATTGGGTCACTAAGGATGAATATGTCACATTGGGTCACTAAGGATGAATATGTCACATTGGGCCACTAAGGATGAATATGCCACATTGGACCACTAAGGATGAATATGCCATATTGGGCCACTAAGGATGAATATGCCACATTGGGCCACTAAGGATGAATATGTCACATTGGACCACTAAGGATGAATATGCCACATTGGGCCACTAATGATGAATATGCCATATTGGGCCACTAAGGATGAATATGTCACATTGGGCCACTAAGGATGGATATGTCACATTGGACCACTAAGGATGAATATGCCACATTGGGCCACTAATGATGAATATGCCACATTGGGCCACTAAGGATGAATATGTCACATTGAGCCACTAAGGATGAATATGCCACATTGGATAATTAATGATGAATTCACCAATTACTTAAACATGCACATACTAGTGTTTCTATCTGTTTAATTCACCCCTTCACCTTAATGAATTGGCTCCTATAACACAACTGAAGCACTTCGGAGTTAATGATTACATTTACAGCACATCCTATCATACATCCTACATGAAGTCATTGATAAGAATGTTACCTGCTGGTCTGTGCTGATCTTATATCCCCCGTCCAGACATTCTGCATCTGCGGGACCCTCAGGGACAGGGGCTGATAGTACTGGGACTGTCTGTAGACATAGAACGTATATCAGTAGGAGTGCCATCTGTGCCTTCTCTTATATCCCGGCTGTGTTATCCTGACGCAGTGCTGGCCCAGGGAACGGTGACTCCTGTTATACCTGTACAATGCTCCGTGGACTGTGTGTGCTCTCTGCATCAGTTACATGGGATTACACGCTCGGGGTGACACTGCAGACACTCCTATTAAAGGTCCCTTCTGCATAGAACAGCAACAAGTGCATGTGTGACACAGGGGAGAGGGTGTGAGGTGCAAATGGGGGTTAAAAAATTGCATATCTACAGCCCTTTACTCTGAGATGTGGGGAGGACACCCAGCACAGGGAAAGTCCGCCCTTCATGTTGGGTCCTGCCCCTCCCCCCCGCAATCATGCGAGCGCATCGCAAGACAGTCGAGGCCCTCGCATGTTTAGGGTTGCCCTGCTGAAGCAGATGGCAACCCACCACACTTTGGGTCGCAGCGGCTGCATGTGACGTCACGCAATCTCTGCGACCCAGAGAAACCCAGAACTGGTCCGGACAGGCCTGAATTGTCTAAACCGTGCCTCAACGCTGCCTCTAAAACGCTGCCGCGACACCCCCTACCGCCCCGCTAATGCCTCTGCCTGTCTGTCAGGCAGAGGCATTCGTACATGTGAGTAAAAACTGGCGCTTATGTGTTTCTCCAATAATAATGAATGACTGTGGATCAATTTCAATAAAAATAACATAAAATTTATTACCTATACATCACAAACTAAAAACATCAGAAACATATATATCAGATGTAATCATAAAATTAGGGCATAGATGGAGCTGAGAAATATTTGAAGGTGGCTGCTTTAAGTGTCCACAAAGGATCCCGGACTAAATGCCGTATGCAAAGTTCCCTGGGGAGAAGAAATAAGTACAGCTGGTGTTACCCGTATTGATGGAGACTTCCAGAGGTTTGGAAATTTTTCAGCAAGCAAGCTGTGGCATTGGAAGCTGCCACGACTACTACAAGTGTCCCACTTTCAAGACGGATCCAGATATGGACTTTTAAAACTTGCCATTTGGAACTCTGAGGGATTTCACCTATACAGCACCGATTGGAGAGACCCAGTTTATTCCAATGCCACAGCTTGCTTGCTGAAAAATTTCCAAACCTCTGGAAGTCTCCATCAATACGGGTAACGCCAGCTGTACTTATTTCTTCTCCCCAGGGAACTTTGCATACGGCATTTAGTCCGGGATCCTTTGTGGACACTTAAAGCAGCCACCTTCAAATATTTCTCAGCTCCATATATGCCCTAATTTTATGATTACATCTGATATATATATGTTTCTGATGTTTTTAGTTTGTGATGTATAGGTAATAAATTTTATGTTATTTTTATTGAAATTGATCCACAGTCATTCATTATTATTGGAGAAACACATAAGCGCCAGTTTTTACTTTTCTGTTTTAAACATTTTCAGGGACTGACAATCCCTTCTGGCAGCTGTGACAGCGCGTCTGGGCCACCCTCTTTTTATTCGTACATGTGAGATGCTGTCGCATCTGACTGTGAGCGCATGTGCAGTGCGGCTTCTGTGCGTGCGCACACTGCGCAGGGCTTCAGCATGCGAACACTGTCGGAGCAGCGTTCCATGCTGAATCAGGGAAAGCTTTTATAGAAGAGGCTGGAGCTAAAGTGGTGGAATGTTGGGCTTTGATGTGAAGATGAAACTGTTGCATGAAGTGCAGGGAAGGGGGTGTGGCCTCGTGACAAAGGGGCGTGGATTAGTGGCATTGCCGCGACCGCCTGCCACGCCTCCTGTTTTCGTCACAGGGGAGGCATGGCCAGCAGTCTGTGAGCTGCTGCCATGTCTCCAGTCCCTCTGTCTCGTGAATAAACATTGAGCATCAGTAACATGGGATCTATTCACCGCTGCTCTGCTAAGCAAGGCAGCGAGTGCAGGATCCTCCCATCTATCCCCCCCCCCCCCCGCGGGACACTGTGACCCGCGGGACACTGTGACCCGCGGGACACTGTGACCCGTTGGTGGGACAGTCCCAAAAAAAGGGACCTTCCCGCGAAAAATATGGAAAGTTGAGAGGTATGCTACTATAGCAGCCCTCTCTCTTACTGTAGCAGCCCTCCCTCCTACTGCGGCAGCCCTCCCTCCTACTTCAGCAGCGCTTCCTCCTAATTCAGCAGCACTCCCTCCTACTGCAGCAGCCCTCCCTCCTAATGTAGCAGCAATCCCTCCTACTGTGGCAGCGATCCCTCCTACTGTGGCAGCGATCCCTCCTACTGTGGCAGCCGTCCCTCCTAATGCGGCAGCGATCCCTCCTACTGTGGCAGCCGTCCCTCCTAATGCGGCAGCGCTCCCTCCTACTGTGGCAGCAATCCCTCCTAATGCGGCAGCGCTCCCTCCTACTGTGGCAGCAATCCCTCCTACTGCAGCTGCGCTCCCTCCTACTGCGGCTGCGCTCCCTCCTACTGCAGCTGCGCTCCCTCCTACTGCAGCAGCCCTCCCTCCTACTGCGGCTGCGCTCCCTCCTACTGCAGCTGCGCTCCCCCCTACTGCGGCAGCCCTCCCTCCTACTTCAGCAGCGCTTCCTCCTAATTCAGCAGCACTCCCTCCTACTGCAGCAGCCCTCCCTCCTAATGTAGCAGCAATCCCTCCTACTGTGGCAGCGATCCCCCCTACTTTAGCAGCGCTTCCTCCTACTGTGGCAGCCCTCCCTCTTATTGCGGCAGCCCTCCCTCCTACTGCGGCAGCAATCCCCCCTACTGCGGCTGCGCTCCTCCTACTGCGGCATCCCTCCCTCCTACTGCGGCTGCGCTCCCTCCTACTGCAGCTGCGCTCTACTGTGGCAGCCCACCCTCCTACTGCGGCAGCGCTCCTTCCTACTGCTGCAGCCCTCCCCCCTACTGCAGCTGCGCTCCCTCCTACTGCGTCAGCCCTCCCTCCTACTGCAGCTGCGCTCCCTCCTACTGCGTCAGCCCTCCCTCCTACTGCAGCTGCGCTCCCTCCTACTGCGGCAGCAATCCCTCCTACTGCGGCAGCAATCCCTCCTACTGCGGCAGCAATCCCTCCTTCTGCGTCAGCCTTCCCTCCTACTGCGGCAGCAATCCCTCCTACTGCGTCAGCCCTCCCTCCTACTGCAGCTGCGCTCCCTCCTACTGCGGCAGCAATCCCTCCTACTGCGGCAGCAATCCCTCCTTCTGCGTCAGCCTTCCCTCCTACTGCAGCTGCGCTCCCTCCTACTGCGTCAGCCCTCCCTCCTACTGCAGCTGCGCTCCCTCCTACTGCGGCAGCACTCCCTCCTACTGCGGCTGCGCTCCCTCCTACTGCAGCTGCGCTCCCTCCTACTGCAGCATCCCTCCCTCCTACTGCGGCTGCGCTCCCTCCTACTTCAGCAGCGCTTCCTCCTACTGTGGCAGCAATCCCTCCTACTGCAGCTGCGCTCCCTCCTACTGCGGCAGCAATCCCTCCTACTGTGGCAGCAATCCCGCCTACTGCGGCTGTGCCCCCTCCTACTGCGGCATCGCTCCCTCCTACTGCAGCAGCACTCCCTCCTACTGCGGCAGTCCTCCCTCCTACTGCGGCAGCAATCCCTCCTACTGCAGCAGCGCTTCCTCCTACTGCGTCAGCCTTCCCTCCTACTGCGGCAGCACTCCCTCCTACTGCGGCTGCGCTCCCTCCTACTGCAGCTGCGCTCCCTCCTACTGCAGCATCCTTCCCTCCTACTGCAGCTGCGCTCCCTCCTTCTGCGTCAGCCCTCCCTCCTACTTCAGCAGCACTTCCTCCTACTGTGGCAGCAATCCCTCCTACTGCGGCAGCGCTCCCTCCTACTGCGGGCAGCGCTCCTTCCTACAGTGGCAGCAATCCCTCCTACTGTGGCAGCACTCCCTCCTACTGTGGCAGCACTCCCTCCTACTGTGGCAGCAATCCCTCCTACTGCTGCAGCGCTCCCTCCTACTGTGGCAGCAATCCCTCCTACTGCGGCATCCCTCCCTCCTACTGCTGCATCGCTCCCTCCTACTGCTGCAGCGCTCCCTCCTACTGTGGCAGCCCTCCCTCCTACTGCTGCATCGCTCCCTCCTACTGCTGCAGCGCTCCCTCCTACTGTGGCAGCCCTCCCTCCTACTGCGGCAGCAATCCCTCCTACTGCGGCAGCCCTCCCTCCTACTGTGGCAGCCCTCCCTCCTACTGCTGCAGCGCTCCCTCCTACTGTGGCATCCCTCCCTCCTACTGCTGCAGCGCTCCCTCCTACTGCGGCATCGCTCCCTCCTACTGCGGCATCGCTCCCTCCTACTGTGGCAGCGATCCCTCCTACTGCTGCAGCGCTCCATCCTACTGTGACAGCAATCCCTCCTACTGCGGCATCGCTCCCTCCTACTGCGGCATCGCTCCCTCCTACTGTGACAGCAATCCCTCCTACTGCGGCATCGCTCCCTCCTACTGCGGCATCGCTCCCTCCTACTGTGACAGCAATCCCTCCTACTGCGGCAGCAATCCCTCCTACTGCAGCAGCAATCCCTCCTACTGTGGCAGCGCTCCCTCCTACTTCAGCAGCGCTTCCTCCTACTGTGGCAGCAATCCCTCCTACTGCAGCTGCGCTCCCTCCTACTGCGGCAGCAATCCCTCCTACTGTGGCAGCAATCCCTCCTACTGTGGCTGTGCCCCCTCCTACTGCGGCATCGCTCCCTCCTACTGCAGCAGCAATCCCTCCTTCTGCGTCAGCCCTCCCTCCTACTGCGGCAGTCCTCCCTCCTACTGTGGCAGCAATCCCTCCTACTGCGGCAGCGCTCCCTCCTACTGCGGGCAGCGCTCCTTCCTACTGCTGCAGCCCTCCCCCCTACTGCGGCAGCGCTCCCTCCTACTGCTGCAGCGCTTCCTCCTACTGCAGCAGCAATCCCTCCTACTGCGGCAGCTCTCCCTCCTACTGCGTCATCCCTCCCTCCTACTGCTGCTGCGCTCCCTCCTTCTGCGGCAGCCCTCCCTCCTACTGTGGCAGCCCTCCCTCCTACTGTGGCAGCCCTCCCTCCTACTGTGGCAGCCCTCCCTCCTACTGCTGCAGCCCTCCCTCCTACTGTGGCAGCGCTCCCTCCTACTGTGGCAGCCCTCCCTCCTACTGTGGCAGCCCTCCCTCCTACTGCTGCATCCCTCCCTCCTACTGCGGCATCCCTCCCTCCTACTGCAGCATCGCTCCCTCCTACTGCAGCATCGCTCCCTCCTACTGCGGCATCGCTCCCTCCTGCTGTGGCAGCAATCCCGTCTACTGCGGCTGCGCTCCTCCTACTGCGGCATCCCTCCCTCCTACTGCGGCATCGCTCCCTCCTACTGCGGCAGCCCTCCCTCCTACTACTGCGGCTGCGCTCCCTCCTACTGTGGCAGCCCTCCCTCCTACTGCGGCAGCCCTCCCTCCTACTACTGCGGCTGCGCTCCCTCCTACTGTGGCAGCCCTCCCTCCTACTGCTGCAGCGCTCCCTCCTACTGTGGCAGCAATCCCGCCTACTGTGGCAGCGCTCCTGTCACAACTGAGGGCCTGAGCTGACGGGAGGCAGCCTCAGTTGTAGGGGCTGAGATGTAACGGAACCTGGGAGGTTGTATCAGACCCCTAGACATGTAAGTAACATGTAGAATAACTGCCCGAAGGCGTGACCACGACAACCAGGATAAAAGTCAATGATGTTTATTATGACAAACTCCGTAACACAGCAGCAGTAAAAGGAAACATAAAAGTCAACAGAGGATAAATACAATTCCTGGGTACTACAGGGTGGCAAGGGCCACAGGCACTGGTAGTGTGAGACAGTTCTTATAATCTTCTAGTTGGAAAGTCCTTACCAGGCCTGACTGTAGCAATGGAAAGAACCCAGGATCGTACCAGCTGATGTTCCAGGAAAGGCTGGGCTGCTGAAGGTAAAACGGCTGCTGTGGATACTGGCTGGAACCAGACTGTTGTTGGTACGGAGTGGATACTGGCTGGAACCAGTTAAATAATAAACGAACTTGAGAGCGATGAAATAATAATGAAGTTTGGAGTTTGAGAGCGGTGAAATAATAATTCCGGTGGAGAGTGGTAAACTGCAGAAAAGGACACCGGCCCTTTAAGAGAAGCTATACACTGCTGGAAGCTGGGCTGGAAGCAGGTGATTGTTTGCTGGAAACAGGTGAGTCCAGAATGGATCGGAGAGTCAGGCTACACCGCAGATGGAATGCTGGTGCGGGTCTCTATAGCAGAAGTCTGGAGACAGGAGCTGGAACCTGGAAGACAACCACAGGAGAGAGACAAACTGGAACTAGGTTAGACAACCAAAGCACGGACGCCTTCCTTGCTCAGGCACAGCTTACTTATACCTGCAGCAAGGAAGGGGTTGGCTAGGCAATTATGCAAATCAACAATACAGACAGCAGATTGGTGGAAATGCTCAGATGACAAAATCCAAGATGGCTGCGCCCATGCAGACACTTGGAGGGAAGTTTGGTTTGTAATCCATGTGAGAATTGAAACAGTAATGGCGACGCCGGCCACAGGAGACAGGAGACGCCAGACTGACAAGCGCACATTTAACCACGCGGGCACAGCGGAGGCCGCGGCTGATGAAATCACCACTCTGACATTCTGCATGTGGAAACTCAGGAACAGCGGGATCCGGACCTGGAACGCTGAGCCAGCCTTAGGAGGCATCTGAAGGGTAAGTAATGGCGTCCAGATACCCGGATCGTGACAGCACCCCTCCCTTTAGGAGTGGCCCCAGGACACTTCTTAGGCTTTAAAGGAAACTTTGCGTGGAAATTTCGGACCAAGGCAGGAGCATGGACGTCTGAGGCATTGGTCCAAGAGCGTTCTTCAGGACCATAGCCCTTCCAGTCAATGAGGTATTGTAACTGACCGTAACGGAAACGTGAGTCCAAAATCTTGGCCACCTCGTACTCGACTCCCCGTTGAGTCTGAACTTTGGGAGCTGGAGGAAGTGCGGAATGAAACCGATTCAGGATCAGCGGTTTCAACAAAGAAACATGAAATGTCCTGGGTATTTTCAAGAAGGATGGTAACTGTAACCTGTAGGCAACAGGATTGATGACTTGTTCAATCTTGAAGGGTCCGATGTAGCGAGGTGCAAATTTCATGCTGGGAACTCTCAACCTCAAATTCTTCGTGGACAGCCACACACGATCACCCACCTTGAGAGCAGGAACCGCTCTACGCTTTCTATCGGCAAACTTCTTATACCTGAATGAGGCTTTAAGCAGGGCTGCGCGGACGTTCCTCCAGTTATTTGAAAACTGACGCAAGGTGACATCCACTGCTGGAACAGAAGTTGCGGGAAGCGGTTGGAATTCTGGAACTTTAGGGTGGAATCCATAATTAATGAAGAATGGTGTAGAAGAAGATGAGGAATGGTATTGATTGTTGTGGCTGAACTCGGCCCAAGGAAGGAGTTGAACCCAGTCATCTTGAGAGGAAGACACATATATACGGAGGAAGGCCTCCAAGTCCTGATTCACCCTCTCGGTTTGACCATTGGTCTGAGGATGGTAAGCCGTGGAAAACTTTAACTTGACTTGGAGGGCTTGACACAAACTTCGCCAAAATTTGGCTACAAATTGTACTCCACGATCCGAGATGATCTCTTCAGGAAGGCCGTGAAGTCGGAAGATCTCTTGTATAAACACTTGAGCCAACTTGGAAGCTGACGGAAGACCGGTGAGAGGGATGAAATGTGCCATCTTGGTGAACCGGTCAACTACCACCCAGATGGTATTAAACTTGTTGCAGATAGGTAGATCGGAAACAAAGTCCATCGACAAATGGGTCCAAGGTCGACGGGGAACAGATAATGGAACCAGTTGCCCCGCAGGCGACTGGCGGGAGACTTTGTGTTGGGCACACTTTGGGCAGGAGGCAATAAATTCCATAACATCCTTCTTCAGAGTTGGCCACCAGTAGGACCTAGAAATAAATTCAAGGGTTTTCTGAATGCCTGTATGTCCAGCAAAACGGGAAGCATGGGCCCAATGCATGAGCTTCTTCCTTAGAACTGGCTTAACAAAACTTTTCCCTGGTGGAGGCGTAGAGTCCATCCCTACCGTGGAGAATGCCAACGGATTAATAATAGGATGCTTGTCTGCAGACTCGGACTCATTTTCTTGCTCCCATGAGCGGGAAAGGGCATCGGCCTTACGATTCTGAGAACCCGGACAGAACTGGAGTTTAAAGTCAAACCTAGAGAAGAAAAGTGCCCATCTGGCCTGACGAGGATTCAGACATTGTGCGCCTTTGAGATATAAAAGATTTTTGTGGTCGGTAAGTATGGTGATTGAGTGGGAAGCTCCCTCCAACAGGTATCTCCACTCCTCCAGAGCGAGCTTGATGGCTAGCAACTCCTGATCGCCAATGGCATAGTTGCGCTCAGCTGGGGAGAACTTCCGGGAGAAGAAACTGCAAGGATGTAGATGTCCATCTTTGGCCCTCTGGGATAACACTGCTCCTACTCCAACGGAGGAGGCATCTACCTCTAAGATAAAAGGAGAGTCGGTGTCGGGCTGTTTCAGAACTGGTGCAGAGATGAACCGTTGCTTCAGAAGGTGAAAGGCCTGTGTAGCTTCCTCGGACCACTTGGACGGATTAGCACCTTTCTTGGTTAATGCAGTGATAGGCGCCACAATGGTGGAAAAGTCTCGTATAAATTTTCTATAATAATTGGCGAACCCTAAGAACCTCTGGACCCCTTTGAGGCTTAAGGGTATAGGCCAATTCTGGATTGCTTGGAGTTTCTCAGGATCCATCTCTAGTCCGGAACCGGACACAATGTAACCTAGAAACGGAATGGTTTTAACTTCAAACACACACTTCTCCAATTTACAATAGAGGTGATTGACACGGAGACGGGAAAGAACCTCTTTTACCCAGAAACGATGATCTTCGAGATTATTAGCAAAGATGAGGATGTCGTCTAGATAAACCACGACATGGCGGTACAAGATGTCCCTGAAAATCTCATTCACGAAGTGCTGGAAGACTGCTGGAGCGTTGCTCAATCCGAAGGGCATGACGAGGTACTCATAATGTCCGTCACGGGTGTTAAAGGCGGTCTTCCATTCGTCACCCTGACGGATTCGGTTGAGATTATAGGCACCCCTCAAGTCCAGCTTTGTGAAAATAGTTGCACCACTAACTCTATCAAAGAGCTCGGTAATCAGGGGTAAAGGGTATCGGTTCTTGACGGTAATGTCGTTCAGACCTCTGTAGTCGATGCACGGACGCAGACCACCGTCTTTCTTCTTAACGAAGAAGAAGCCTGCGCCGGCTGGAGAAGAAGATGGTCGGATGAAACCCTTCGCCAGGTTCTCTTTGATGTACTCTTCCATGGAGTGTGTCTCAGGCAGAGACAACGGATAAGTTCGGCCTCGCGGTGGAACCTTCCCTGGAATGAGGTCGATTGGGCAGTCCCATTCTCTATGAGGAGGAAGGATATCAGCAGAGGCTTTACTGAACACGTCCGTGAAGTCTTGATATGGAGGAGGCGGAACATCAGATGACCTGGGGAAGGAAGAACAAACAGGAAGAACTTTGGCTAAACAAGTCTCAGCACAGGAGGAACCCCATGCCAGTATTTGCGTAGTCGTCCAGTCAATTGATGGGTTGTGGAGACGGAGCCATGGAAGGCCTAAAACCACTGGATGTGTGGCTCTTGGAATCACTAAAAAAGAAATATACTCAGAATGAAGAACTCCCACTCTCAGACGAACTGGAAGAGTCCTTAAGGAAATGACTGCGTCAAAAATCTTGCTGCCATCCACGGCAGTCAAAGAGATGGACGAGGACAGTCTCTCGGTGGGTAGGGACCACCGTTTAACATAAGCTTCGGTTATGAAATTCCCAGCTGCTCCGGAATCAAGGAGGGCAATGACGTTCCTGTAACGTTGAGCAATTTGGAGCGACACTGGGAGGTTACAGTCATGAGGAGATGGAGAGGAGATCATTACTCCTAGCCGGCCCTCTCCTTGGCGAGCTAGGATCTGGAGTTTCCCGGACGTTTGGGACAGGCATTGATAGTGTGCGACGGAGCTGCACAGTAGAGACAGAGAGACTCAGAGAGACGTCTTCGGCGCTCAGCGGGAGATAGACGGGAACGACTAATTTGCATAGGCTCATCCTTGGATGGAGATGGTTGACGAGGAGGAGGAGCAGAAGATTTAGGAGTAGATGATCTTCCTCGCTCAGTTGCTCTCTCTCTGAAACGTAGATCAACCTTCGTGCAAAGAGAAATTAGCTCATCCAACTTAGAGGGTAAGTCTCTGGTAGCTAACTCATCCTTGATGCGTTCTGATAAGCCATGCCAGAATGCAGCATACAGGGCCTCGTCGTTCCATGCCAGTTCGGATGCCAGGATTTTAAACTGTATAAGATACTGTCCCACAGTACGTGTTCCCTGGCGTAAACGGAGAATCTCAGATGAAGCAGATGTTATCCGGCCTGGCTCGTCGAAGATGCGCCTGAATGTAGCTACAAAGTCAGTGTAGGAGGATAGCAGGGGATCAGACTTCTCCCATAAAGGTGATGCCCAGTCAAGGGCTGAGCCACTGAGAAGGGAGATGATATAGGCAATTTTGGTACGGTCACTGAAGAAATTGCCAGGTAGAAGCTCAAAGTGGATTTCACATTGATTGAGAAATCCCCTGCAGAACCTTGGAGATCCATCAAATTTTGCTGGCGTTGGAAGATGAAGATGTGGACTGGAAATGGGTAAGGTGGGTGGGGTTACAGCTGGTGTCACTGTAGTGGACGCACCGGACGTGCCAGGTCCACGGAGGGTCGTTTGAATCCCATCCAGCCGTGTAGAGAGATCCTGGAGACAGCGGATGATGTGGCCCTGTGCAGCCTCCTGATGTTCAAGTCGGGCTGTCAGTTCTTGCATCGGCCTGGCCGCTTGATCCTGGTCTCCGGCTGGATTCATTAGGTCAGTGCTTACTGTCACAACTGAGGGCCTGAGCTGACGGGAGGCAGCCTCAGTTGTAGGGGCTGAGATGTAACGGAACCTGGGAGGTTGTATCAGACCCCTAGACATGTAAGTAACATGTAGAATAACTGCCCGAAGGCGTGACCACGACAACCAGGATAAAAGTCAATGATGTTTATTATGACAAACTCCGTAACACAGCAGCAGTAAAAGGAAACATAAAAGTCAACAGAGGATAAATACAATTCCTGGGTACTACAGGGTGGCAAGGGCCACAGGCACTGGTAGTGTGAGACAGTTCTTATAATCTTCTAGTTGGAAAGTCCTTACCAGGCCTGACTGTAGCAATGGAAAGAACCCAGGATCGTACCAGCTGATGTTCCAGGAAAGGCTGGGCTGCTGAAGGTAAAACGGCTGCTGTGGATACTGGCTGGAACCAGACTGTTGTTGGTACGGAGTGGATACTGGCTGGAACCAGTTAAATAATAAACGAACTTGAGAGCGATGAAATAATAATGAAGTTTGGAGTTTGAGAGCGGTGAAATAATAATTCCGGTGGAGAGTGGTAAACTGCAGAAAAGGACACCGGCCCTTTAAGAGAAGCTATACACTGCTGGAAGCTGGGCTGGAAGCAGGTGATTGTTTGCTGGAAACAGGTGAGTCCAGAATGGATCGGAGAGTCAGGCTACACCGCAGATGGAATGCTGGTGCGGGTCTCTATAGCAGAAGTCTGGAGACAGGAGCTGGAACCTGGAAGACAACCACAGGAGAGAGACAAACTGGAACTAGGTTAGACAACCAAAGCACTGACGCCTTCCTTGCTCAGGCACAGCTTACTTATACCTGCAGCAAGGAAGGGGTTGGCTAGGCAATTATGCAAATCAACAATACAGACAGCAGATTGGTGGAAATGCTCAGATGACAAAATCCAAGATGGCTGCGCCCATGCAGACACTTGGAGGGAAGTTTGGTTTGTAATCCATGTGAGAATTGAAACAGTAATGGCGACGCCGGCCACAGGAGACAGGAGACGCCAGACTGACAAGCGCACATTTAACCACGCGGGCACAGCGGAGGCCGCGGCTGATGAAATCACCACTCTGACATTCTGCATGTGGAAACTCAGGAACAGCGGGATCCGGACCTGGAACGCTGAGCCAGCCTTAGGAGGCATCTGAAGGGTAAGTAATGGCGTCCAGATACCCGGATCGTGACAGCTCCCTCCTACTGCTGCAGCCCTTCCTCCTACTGTGGCAGCACTCCCTCCTACTGCGGCATCGCTCCCTCCTACTGCGGCAGCGCTCCCTCCTACTGCTGCAGCGCTCCCTCCTACATCGGCATCGCTCCCTCCTACTGCTGCATCCCTCCCTCCTACTTCGGCATCGCTCCCTCCTACTGCGGCATCGCTCCCTCCTACTTCGGCATCGCTCCCTCCTACTGCTGCAGCGCTCCATCCTACTGTGGCAGCAATCCCTCCTACTGCTGCATCCCTCCCTCCTACTGTGGCAGCAATCCCTCCTACTGCTGCATCCCTCCCTCCTACTGCAGCAGCAATCCCTCCTACTGCAGCATCGCTCCCTCCTACTGTGGCAGCGCTCCCTCCTACTGCGGCAGCAATCCCTCCTACTGCGGTATCGCTCCCTCCTACTGCGGCATCGCTCCCTCCTACTGTGGCAGCAATCCCTCCTACTGTGGCAGCAATCCCTCCTACTGCGGTATCGCTCCCTCCTACTGCGGCATCGCTCCCTCCTACTGCGGCATCGCTCCCTCCTACTGCGGCATCGCTCCCTCCTACTGCGGCAGCGCTCCCTCCTACTGCGGCATCGCTCCCTCCTACTGCGGCATCGCTCCCTCCTACTGCGGCATCGCTCCCTCCTACTGCGGCAGCAATCCCGCCTACTGTGGCAGCAATCCCTCCTACTGCGGCATCGCTCCCTCCTACTGCGGCAGCCCTCCCTCCTACTGTGGCAGCAATCCCTCCTACTGCGGCATCGCTCCCTCCTACTGCGGCATCGCTCCCTCCTACTGCAGCAGCGCTCCCTCCTACTGCGGCATCGCTCCCTCCTACTGCGGCATCCCTCCCTCCTACTGCTGCAGCCCTCCCTCCAACTGCGGCAGCAATCCCTCCTACTGCAGCAGCCCTCCCTCCAACTGCGGCAGCGCTTCCTCCTTCTGCGTCAGCCCTCCCTCCTACTGCGGCATCGCTCCCTCCTACTGCAGCAGCGCTCCCTCCTACTGCGGCATCGCTCCCTCCTACTGCGGCATCCCTCCCTCCTACTGCTGCAGCCCTCCCTCCAACTGCGGCAGCAATCCCTCCTACTGCAGCAGCCCTCCCTCCAACTGCGGCAGCGCTTCCTCCTTCTGCGTCAGCCCTCCCTCCTACTGCGGCATCGCTCCCTCCTACTGTGGCAGCAATCCCTCCTACTGCGGCAGCGCTCCCTCCTACTGCGGGCAGCGCTCCTTCCTACTGCTGCAGCCCTCCCCCCTACTGCGGCAGCGCTCCCTCCTACTGCTGCAGCGCTTCCTCCTACTGCAGCAGCAATCCCTCCTACTGCGGCAGCAATCCCTCCTACTGCGGCAGCTCTCGCTCCTACTGTGGCAGCAATCCCTCCTACTGCGGCTGCGCTCCCTCCTACTGCGGCAGCCCTCCCTCCTACTACTGTGGCAGCCCTCCCTCCTACTGCTGCAGCCCTTCCTCCTACTGTGGCAGCACTCCCTCCTACTGCGGCAGCGCTCCCTCCTACTGCGGCAGCGCTCCCTCCTACTGTGGCAGCAATCCCTCCTACTGTGGCAGCAATCCCTCCTACTGCTGCAGCCCTTCCTCCTACTGCAGCTGCGCTCCCTCCTACTGCGGCATCGCTCCCTCCTACTTCGGCATCGCTCCCTCCTACTGCTGCATCCCTTCCTCCTACTGTGGCAGCGCTCCCTCCTACTGCGGCATCGCTCCCTCCTACTTCGGCATCGCTCCCTCCTACTGCTGCATCCCTTCCTCCTACTGCGGCATCGCTCCCTCCTACTGCTGCAGCGCTCCCTCCTACTGCGGCATCGCTCCCTCCTACTGTGGCAGCAATCCCTCCTACTGCGGCATCGCTCCCTCCTACTGCGGCATCGCTCCCTCCTACTGTGGCAGCAATCCCTCCTACTGCTGCAGCGCTCCCTCCTACTGCGGCATCGCTCCCTCCTACTGTGGCAGCAATCCCTCCTACTGCGGCATCGCTCCCTCCTACTGCGGCATCGCTCCCTCCTACTGCGGCATCGCTCCCTCCTACTGCTGCAGCCCTCCCTCCTACTGCAGCAGCAATCCCTCCTACTGTGGCAGCAATCCCTCCTACTGTGGCAGCAATCCCTCCTACTGCTGCAGCAATCCCTCCTACTGCGGCATCGCTCCCTCCTACTGTGGCAGCAATCCCTCCTACTGCGGCATCGCTCCCTCCTACTGCGGCATCGCTCCCTCCTACTGCGGCATCGCTCCCTCCTACTGTGGCAGCAATCCCTCCTACTGCGGCATCGCTCCCTCCTACTGCGGCATCGCTCCCTCCTACTGCGGCATCGCTCCCTCCTACTGTGGCAGCAATCCCTCCTACTGCGGCATCGCTCCCTCCTACTGCTGCAGCAATCCCTCCTACTGTGGCAGCAATCCCTCCTACTGCGGCATCGCTCCCTCCTACTGCGGCATCGCTCCCTCCTACTGTGGCAGCAATCCCTCCTACTGCGGCATCGCTCCCTCCTACTGCGGCATCGCTCCCTCCTACTGCGGCATCGCTCCCTCCTACTGTGGCAGCAATCCCTCCTACTGCGGCATCGCTCCCTCCTACTGCGGCATCGCTCCCTCCTACTGCGGCATCGCTCCCTCCTACTGTGGCAGCAATCCCTCCTACTGCGGCATCGCTCCCTCCTACTGCTGCAGCAATCCCTCCTACTGTGGCAGCAATCCCTCCTACTGCGGCATCGCTCCCTCCTACTGCGGCATCGCTCCCTCCTACTGTGGCAGCAATCCCTCCTACTGCGGCATCGCTCCCTCCTACTGCGGCATCGCTCCCTCCTACTGCGGCATCGCTCCCTCCTACTGTGGCAGCAATCCCTCCTACTGCGGCATCGCTCCCTCCTACTGCGGCATCGCTCCCTCCTACTGCGGCATCGCTCCCTCCTACTGTGGCAGCAATCCCTCCTACTGCGGCATCGCTCCCTCCTACTGCTGCAGCAATCCCTCCTACTGTGGCAGCAATCCCTCCTACTGCTGCAGCAATCCCTCCTACTGCGGCATCGCTCCCTCCTACTGTGGCAGCAATCCCTCCTACTGCGGCATCGCTCCCTCCTACTGCGGCATCGCTCCCTCCTACTGCGGCATCGCTCCCTCCTACTGTGGCAGCAATCCCTCCTACTGCGGCATCGCTCCCTCCTACTGCGGCATCGCTCCCTCCTACTGCGGCATCGCTCCCTCCTACTGTGGCAGCAATCCCTCCTACTGCGGCATCGCTCCCTCCTACTGCTGCAGCAATCCCTCCTACTGTGGCAGCAATCCCTCCTACTGCGGCATCGCTCCCTCCTACTGCGGCATCGCTCCCTCCTACTGTGGCAGCAATCCCTCCTACTGCGGCATCGCTCCCTCCTACTGCGGCATCGCTCCCTCCTACTGCGGCATCGCTCCCTCCTACTGCAGCAGCGCTCCCTCCTACTGCGGCATCGCTCCCTCCTACTGCGGCATCGCTCCCTCCTACTGTGGCAGCAATCCCTCCTACTGTGACAGCAATCCCTCCTACTGCGGCATCGCTCCCTCCTACTGCAGCATCGCTCCCTCCTACTGCGGCATCGCTCCCTCCTACTGCAGCATCGCTCCCTCCTACTGCGGCATCGCTCCCTCCTACTGCGGCATCGCTCCCTCCTACTGTGGCAGCAATCCCTCCTACTGTGGCAGCGATCCCTCCTACTGTGGCAGCGATCCCTCCTACTGTGGCAGCGATCCCTCCTACTGTGGCAGCAATCCCTCCTACTGCGGCAGCAATCCCTCCTACTGTGGCAGCCCTCCCTCCTACTGTGGCAGCGATCCCTCCTACTGTGGCAGCGATCCCTCCTACTGTGGCAGCAATCCCTCCTACTGTGGCAGCGATCCCTCCTACTGTGGCAGCCCTCCCTCCTACTGCTGCATCGCTCCCTCCTACTGCTGCAGCGCTCCCTCCTACTGCGGCATCGCTCCCTCCTACTGCGGCAGCAATCCCTCCTACTGTGGCAGCAATCCCTCCTACTGCGGTATCGCTCCCTCCTACTGCAGCAGCCCTCCCTCCTACTGCTGCAGCAATCCCTCCTACTGCGGCATCGCTCCCTCCTACTGCGGCATCGCTCCCTCCTACTGCGGCATCGCTCCCTCCTACTGCGGCATCGCTCCCTCCTACTGCAGCAGCAATCCCTCCTACTGTGGCAGCAATCCCTCCTACTGTGGCAGCGCTCCCTCCTACTGCGGTATCGCTCCCTCCTACTGCAGCAGCAATCCCTCCTACTGTGGCAGCGCTCCCTCCTACTGCAGCATTGCTCCCTCCTACTGTGGCATCGCTCCCTCCTACTGTGGCTGCAATCCCTCCTACTGCGGCATCGCTCCCTCCTACTGCCGCAGCAATCCCTCCTACTGTTGCAGCAATCCCTCCTACTGCGGCAGCGCTCCCTCCTACTGCAGCAGCAATCCCTCCTACTGCGGCATCGCTCCCTCCTACTGTGGCAGCAATCCCTCCTACTGCGGCAGCGCTCCCTCCTACTGCAGCAGCAATCCCTCCTACTGCTGCAGCGCTCCCTCCTACTGTGGCAGCAATCCCTCCTACTGCAGCAGCGCTCCCTCCTACTGTGGCAGCGATCCCTCCTACTGTGGCAGCGATCCCCCCTACTGCAGCATCGCTCCCTCCTACTGCGGCATCGCTCCCTCCTACTGTGGCAGCAATCCCTCCTACTGCGGCAGCGCTCCCTCCTACTGCTGCAGCAATCCCTCCTACTGTGGCAGCAATCCCTCCTACTGCAGCAGCGCTCCCTCCTACTGTGGCAGCGATCCCTCCTACTGTGGCAGCGATCCCCCCTACTGCAGCATCCCTCCCTCCTACTGCAGCAGCAATCCCTCCTACTGCTGCAGCACTTCCTCCTACTGCGGCAGTGCTCCCTCCTACTGTGGCAGCAATCCCTCCTACTGCGGCATCGCTCCCTCCTACTGCGGCATCGCTCCCTCCTACTGCTGCAGCGCTTCCTCCTACTGCAGCAGCACTCCGAAAATAACCTCACCGCTGACTGCAAAGTTCCCACCATTGGATACAATGGAGCGCATAGGCGCTACATTGTATCTCTGCCGTGTGCTGCCTCACAGACACTACAGGAGCACACAGCCAATCAGGAGAGTGCCACGACGTGGCGCTCCCTGATAGGCTGAAGGGACCCTCTTTGACAGGAGTCAGGGGGGGTCCTGGCAGTCGGGGAAAGGGGTCCCATGTGTAAACATGGGACCCCTTTCAGTGCGTGGTCGGGTTTCCGTTTTTTTTGTTTTGCCAAGTACGTGGATTATACAAAGGACAGAAGCTACACTGGATTATGTAAGTATAAATTTTTCACAGGTACCCCAAGGATTCTACAGGAAGAAGAGGACCGAGCCGCGTGTGAACATAGGTAAGTATGTATGTTTGGATGTGTGCATGTATGTAATAAACTTATACTTTCACGGTGTGTGTGTCCTGTTTTTTTGGGGGTATTTTTTTAGTAGTAGTACTACAGGTACCAGCGGGCCCGTTTTTCCACCGCATGCTGGTGCTTGTGGTTCTCCAAGTACCAGCTTACGGGGAGGCTTGCTGGGACTTGTAGTACTGCTACTAAAAACAATATTCACATTTTTGACACTTGGTGTCAGCCCCCCATCCGCCGCCCTTGGATGGGGGGACAGCCTCGGGCTTCACCCCTGGCCCTTGGGTGGCTGGAGGGGGGGACCCCTTGATTTAAGGGGTTCCCACTCCTCCAGGGTACCCTGGCCAGGGGTGACTAGTTGGGTATGTAATGCCAGGGCCGCCGGGACCACTATAAAAGTGTCCCCCGGCTGTGGCATTATGTACCTGGCTAGTGGAGCCTGGTGCTGGTTTTAAAAATACGGGGGACCTCTACACTTTTTGTCCCCCGTATTTTTGGAACCAGGACCAGGCGCAGAGCCCGGTGCTGGTTGATGAAATATGGGGGAACCCATGTCATTTTTCCCCCCATATTTTCTCAACCAGGAGCGGCTCAAAGAGCCCGAGGCTGGTTGTGCTTAGGAGGGGGGACCCCACGCATTTTTTTTCAGATTTTTAAAGACTTTAAACACCTTTTTAAGTTACACAATGAAGCCCTGCATGGATCTCACAGATACGGCCGGGATTCCTTGTGTTTTGTCAGGCAGTGTTTTACTCATCACTCCCGTAAAACACTGCCTGACATTACGAATCACATCGACATCGGAAAATACGAATTGGGAAAAGTCGGCAGCTTAGCGAATGACCGTATCAGGATTCAAAAAGTTGCAGTAAAATGCACCCGATACCATTCGAGATCAAACACCCTTCAAAACGGCAAAAACACGAATCTTTGTAAATATACCCCAAGATGTACTCCATGTTCCGCCTGTACTCACTAACCGAAGAACAGAAAATAGAGATCGTGATGGGTCAATTGACGGATTCGGCACTACGGGAAGTGAAGGAATGGGAAAACAGTGAAAAGAAGACCGTCGAATGCATCTTCAAGAAGCTGGTGACCATATTCGACTGCCAGACCATAGCGGAATTGAAGAGCCGCCTTATGCGAGGAAACAAAGACCTGACGAATCACTGCGAGACTTCGCGCTGGCCCTACAAGAAGCTGCAAAGACTATACGGGCTCCGGATGAACGAGAGGTCGAAGGGATAGACAGAACGTTAACAGACTTGTTTGTGGAAGGGGCAAGAGGAGAGACGATTCGATCTCAAATGCATATGGAGAGACGACAGCAACCAGGGAGCTCCTTCTCTGAATTCAAAGAGATGGTGCTGCAGATCCTTGGGAAAAATCAGAGTAATAATGTCGAGAAAGACGCGTCTTCGGAGTGGAGTGAAGAGGACAGCTACAGAGAAACCACACCGCTCAGGAAATCTGACGGACCAACCCAAGTAGGAACGGTCCTCCCTATATTCCTTTGGAGTTACCACGTGCCTTATGCGGACTTATACCTGGACGTTCAGGACATTATATAGGGTCAGAGACTCTGATAGGAGTTCATAGCGCCACCCGGTGGCTCATTAATTTAATGTTGAAATTCTCTTACATTCGTATTTCAAATGTGATCTCTTGCATTAGTTATTTCTAATGTGATACCGTGTCTATTGATGTAAGAAAAGTGTTCAAGTTGATGTTGAAAAAGTGCCCATTATATCACTAATGTAATAGGAGATAATGTGCCTTATTGGAAGTTACCCACCTGCGAATCCAAGTCACTTAACCAGGGTAGTACCCATTCTTGTTTTCAATAAATCTGTGTTATTGCATCCTACCGTAGTAAGCCTTACACACTTTGGGGGTATTGTCCGTACTGGGGTATCCCTGTCCTTCTGCCCAAGTCCTATACAGGTGTTTTACGCGGATCCGGGAGAAGCCGTATCCGGGAACAGGTCGACCAGAACAGCCGCAATCGGACAGACAGGAAACTCCAGGTACGCTCACGTATTACACTACTGTGGCAGCCCACCCTCCTATTGTGGCAGCAATCCCTCCTACTGCAGCAGCCCTCCCTCCTACTGCACCATCGCTCCCTCCTACTGTGGCAGCCCACCCTCCTACTGCTGCAGCGCTCCCTCCTACTGTGGCAGCCCACCCTCCTACTGTGGCAGCGCTCCCTCCTACTGCTGCAGCGCTCCCTCCTACTGCAGCAGCCGTCCCTCCTACTGCAGCAGCCGTCCCTCCTACTGCTGCAGCGCTCCCTCCTACTGTGGCAGCCCACCCTCCTACTGTGGCAGCGCTCCCTCCTACTGCTGCAGCGCTCCCTCCTACTGCAGCAGCCGTCCCTCCTACTGCAGCAGCAATCCCGCCTACTGCTGCAGCGCTCCCTCCTACTGCGGCAGCAATCCCTCCTACTGCGGCAGCGATCCCTCCTACTGCGGCAGCGATCCCTCCTACTATGGCAGCAATCCCTCCTACTGCGGCAGCACTCCCTCCTACTGCGGCAGCGATCCCTCCTACTGCGGCAGCACTCCCTCCTACTGCGGCATCGCTCCCTCCTACTGCGGCAGCACTCCCTCCTACTGCGGCATCGCTCCCTCCTACTGCGGCAGCACTCCCTCCTACTGCGGCAGCGATCCCTCCTACTGCGGCAGCGATCCCTCCTACTATGGCAGCAATCCCTCCTACTGCGGCAGCACTCCCTCCTACTGCGGCAGCGATCCCTCCTACTGCGGCAGCAATCCCTCCTACTGTGGCAGCACTCCCTCCTACTGCGGCAGCGATCCCTCCTACTGCGGCAGCGATCCCTCCTACTATGGCAGCAATCCCTCCTACTGCGGCAGCACTCCCTCCTACTGCGGCAGCGATCCCTCCTACTGCGGCAGCAATCCCTCCTACTGCGGCATCGCTCCCTCCTACTGTGGCAGCGATCCCTCCTACTGCGGCAGCGATCCCTCCTACTGTGGCAGCAATCCCTCCTACTGTGGCAGCACTCCCTCCTACTGCGGCATCGCTCCCTCCTACTGCGGCATCGCTCCCTCCTACTGTGGCATCCCTCCCTTCTACTGCTGCAGCGCTCCCTCCTACTGCGGCAGCAATCCCTCCTACTGTGGCAGCGCTCCCTCCTACTGTGGCAGCAATCCCTCCTACTGCGGCAGCAATCCCTCCTACTGTGGCAGCGCTCCCTCCTACTGTGGCAGCAATCCCTCCTACTGCGGCAGCAATCCCTCCTACTGCGGCAGCAATCCCTCCTACTGTGGCAGCGCTCCCTCCTACTGCGGCAGCAATCCCTCCTACTGCTGCAGCCCTCCCTCCTACTGTGGCAGCAATCCCTCCTACTGTGGCAGCAATCCCTCCTACTGTGGCAGCAATCCCTCCTACTGTGGCAGCGCTCCCTCCTACTGCGGCAGCGCTCCCTCCTACTGCGGCAGCAATCCCTCCTACTGTGGCATCGCTCCCTCCTACTGTGGCAGCGCTCCCTCCTACTGCGGCAGCGCTCCCTCCTACTGCGGCATCGCTCCCTCCTACTGCAGCTGCGCTCCCTCCTACTGTGGCAGCAATCCCTCCTACTGCGGCATCGCTCCCTCCTACTGCAGCAGCGCTCCCTCCTACTGTGGCAGCAATCCCTCCTACTGCGGCATCGCTCCCTCCTACTGCGGCATCGCTCCCTCCTACTGCGGCAGCAATCCCTCCTACTGCGGCAGCGCTCCCTCCTACTGCGGCATCGCTCCCTCCTACTGCGGCAGCAATCCCTCCTACTGTGGCAGCAATCCCTCCTACTGCGGCATCGCTCCCTCCTACTGCGGCATCGCTCCCTCCTACTGTGGCAGCAATCCCTCCTACTGCTGCAGCGCTCCCTCCTACTGTGGCAGCCCACCCTCCTACTGCGGCAGCGATCCCTCCTACTGTGGCAGCAATCCCTCCTACTGCTGCAGCGCTCCCTCCTACTGCGGCAGCAATCCCTCCTACTGTGG
This sequence comes from Pseudophryne corroboree, assembly GCF_028390025.1. NCBI lineage: Eukaryota > Metazoa > Chordata > Amphibia > Anura > Myobatrachidae > Pseudophryne > Pseudophryne corroboree. Next base: position 839,805,495 of record NC_086448.1, read on the forward strand.
CAGCAATCCCTCCTACTGTGGCAGCGCTCCCTCCTACTGCGGCAGCGCTCCCTCCTACTGCGGCATCGCTCCCTCCTACTGCAGCAGCGCTCCCTCCTACTGCGGCAGCAGTCCCTCCTACTGTGGCAGCCCTCCCTCCTACTGCGGCATCGCTCCCTCCTACTGTGGCAGCGCTTCCTCCTACTGCGGCAGCAATCCCTCCTACTGCAGCATCCCTCCCTCCTACTGCGGCATCGCTCCCTCCTACTGCGGCATCGCTCCCTCCTACTGCGGCATCGCTCCCTCCTACTGCGGCAGCAATCCCGCCTACTGTGGCAGCGCTCCCTCCTACTGTGGCAGCAATCCCTCCTACTGCGGCAGCCCTCCCTCCTACTGCGGCAGCAATCCCGCCTACTGTGGCAGCAATCCCTCCTACTGTGGCAGCGCTTCCTCCTACTGTGGCAGCAATCCCGCCTACTGTGGCAGCAATCCCTCCTACTGTGGCAGCGCTTCCTCCTACTGTGGCAGCGCTCCCGCCTACTGTGGCAGCACTCCCTCCTACTGTGGCAGCAATCCCTCCTACTGTGGCAGCCCTTCCTCCTACTGTGGCAGCGCTCCCGCCTACTGTGGCATCGCTCCCTCCTACTGCGGCAGCAATCCCACCTACTGTGGCAGCCCTTCCTCCTACTGTGGCAGCAATCCCGCCTACTGCGGCAGCCCTCTCTCCTACTGTGGCAGCGCTCCCTCCTACTGTGGCAGCAATCCCGCCTACTGTGGCAGCAATCCCTCCCTCCTACTGTGGCAGCAATCCCGCCTACTGTGGCAGCAATCCCTCCCTCCTACTGCGGCATCGCTCCCTCCTACTGCGGCATCGCTCCCTCCTACTGCGGCAGCAATCCCGCCTACTGTGGCAGCGCTCCCTCCTACTGTGGCAGCAATCCCTACTACTGCGGCAGCCCTCCCTCCTACTGCGGCAGCAATCCCGCCTACTGTGGCAGCAATCCCTCCTACTGTGGCAGCGCTTCCTCCTACTGTGGCAGCAATCCCTCCTACTGTGGCAGCCCTTCCTCCTACTGTGGCAGCGCTCCCGCCTACTGTGGCATCGCTCCCTCCTACTGCGGCAGCAATCCCTCCTACTGTGGCAGCGCTCCCGCCTACTGTGGCATCGCTCCCTCCTACTGCGGCAGCAATCCCACCTACTGTGGCAGCCCTTCCTCCTACTGTGGCAGCAATCCCGCCTACTGCGGCAGCCCTCTCTCCTACTGTGGCAGCGCTCCCTCCTACTGTGGCAGCAATCCCGCCTACTGTGGCAGCAATCCCTCCCTCCTACTGTGGCAGCAATCCCTCCTACTGCAGCAGCAATGATCAATTCCTCCTACTGTGGCAGCAATCCCTCCCTTCTACTGCGGCAGCAATACCTCCTACTGTGGCAGCGCTCCCTCCTACTGCAGCAGCGATCCCTCCTACTGTGGCAGCGCTCCCTCCTACTGCAGCAGCGATCCCTCCTACTGTGGCAGCGCTCCCTCCTACTGCAGCAGCGATCCCTCCTACTGTGGCAGCGCTCCCTCCTACTGTGGCATCCCTCCCTTCTACTGTGGCAGCAATCCCTCCTACTGTGGCAGCAATCCCTCCTACTGCAGCAGCGCTTCCTCCTACTGCAGCAGCAATCCCTCCTACTGTGGCATCCCTCCCTTCTACTGTGGCAGCAATCCCTCCTACTATGGCAGCAATCCCTCCTACTGTGGCAGCAATCCCTCCTACTGTGGCATTCCTCCCTTCTACTGTGGCAGCACTCCCTCCTACTGCAGCAGCGCTTCCTCCTACTGTTGCGGCGCCATCTTCTGTTTGATATTTAGGGAACATGTCATTAATAACATTTATTTGTATAGTGCTAGCATTTTCTGTTTCCCCGGAAAGCTCTGTATTCAGGCTGCATAGAGTCCTCCTCACATTGCTGCCACTGAGAGGAAGGCGATGACACCGTGGAATCTGCCTGTGTCGCTGGACTTATGTACATAACTTTTTATGTTTGGCTGGAAATGTCAACAGGTACTTCTAATTCCTTTATTTACCTGCAGAGCTTTCTGGAACAGCGGATTACTGCAGGACGTATCTAATCTTATTACAGGAATATAATGTTTATACTGCACGGTGGCGGCTTAGTCAGCGATGAAAGACTCATTACACAAACTCGCAGACTTTATACTTACTGTCCGATACAAAGTGGTTTCGTTACCATCATCTTTCCTGCGTGACAGGGAGACACAGTGGGCAGGTGTGTATAGTTGTGCCCCCGAGAACTCACCTCTGCAGGATCTATGGAGATTCAAGGGGGAGAGTTATCAAAGCTGATGGCATGTGGGGGCATTTCATGCATAGTTACCGACATTCTGGCTGCTCTCTGCGGGAGAGAGCAACCAGGTCGGCTCAGAGGGCGGGCAGGGGAGGCTGTGAAGAAGAGGAGGGGGTGGACCGGAGGGGGGATGGGGGCGGAGCAAGGGTGGGGCCACAATGATGCCTCCTTTAAGCCACGCCCCCGCTCTGTAATGCCGCGATCACCGGCATTACACTGCAGGGGGCATGGCTATGATGACGCGATTCTGCAAGAATCGCGTCATCGACTGCCCGGACCGCCCACTTTACACACTGAGTGGGCGGACGGGCAGGGGGGACCCCGCGAATCAGGAGACTTGCCTGCTCTTCCGTGGGGCCGGGAGGGTTACCCGATTTTCGGGAGCCTCCCGGCCATTCCGGGAGAGTAGGCAAGTATGATTTCTTGGCAAGTAAGCACCTGAGGAAGAGATATGTGCTGACTCCCATGTTTTGGTGTTGGTTCTGTATTAACATTGTATTTTGGTTTTGGTTTCGCCAAAACCGTCCTCCACTGTTTGGGATCTGTATTTTTTCAATAATTTATAAAAACTGCTAAAATCACATCTTTGGGCCTTTTTTGTAAGAGGTTGTCAGTGGTGTGCCTCTTAGTGATATTGTCAGTGGTGTGCCTCTTAGTGATATTGTCAGTGGTGTGCCTCTTAGTGATATTGTCAGTGGTGTGCCTCTTAGTGATATTGTCAATGTGGTGCCTCTTAGTGATATTGTCAGTGGTGTGCCTCTTAGTGATATTGTCAGTGGTGTGCCTCTTAGTGATATTGTCAGTGGTGTGCCTCTTAGTGATATTGTCAGTGGTGTGCCTCTTAGTGATATTGTCAGTGATGTGCCTCTTAGTGATATTGTCAGTGGTGTGCCTCTTAGTGATATTGTCAGTGGTGTGCCTCTTAGTGATATTGTCAGTGGTGTGCCTCTTAGTGATATTGTCAGTGGTGTGCCTCTTATAGGCCCTACACACTGGCCGATTTGTTAGAAAGATATGAACGATCTCGTTCATAAATGAACGAGAACTCGTTCATATCTTTCAGTGTGGAGGCTCCAGCGATGAACGATGCGCGGCCCCGTGCTCGTTCATCGCTGGTCCCCCGTCGGCTGTGCATGCAGGCCAATATGGACGATCTCGTCCATATTTGCCTGCACTTCAATGCAGCCGGGTGACGGGGGAGTGAAGAAACTTCACTCCCCCCGTCACTGCCCCCCCCGCCGCCGGGTCGCTCGTCGGCCGTATCCGCCGTCGGGCAGCTCGGCGGCGGGTCGGCCAGCCGGTGATGCACAGAGGCCCTCATTCCGAGTTGTTCGCAGCAGTTCATGGCATCGCAAACGGCAAAAAAAAAATCGCAAACTGCGCATGCGCGAAAGCAGAAATGCGTGTACGCAAAGGGAGCGATACGACGCTTGTGCAAAATTACTAACTGAAAATCAGCTCGTACTACATCACCGAAAACAGGGAGTGACGGAGGCGTGGCAGAGGCTCGGCTTCGCTATCTAACAAAATGGGCGTGAAAGTGGGCGGCTAGTGTGGGAGTAGGCAACTGGCAGTAGGCGTGTTTTGTGCAGAAATGCGTATCCGATGGTAAAAATTACACAACAAATGTTCGCTATCTTGTCGCAGCCGAGGAGTAAGTCTGTAGCTACTCAGCACTTGCGAAGTACTGTTACAAGTCTGTCTGCCCTAATTAGCAATTAATTGGCCAATGAATTCACCTGTTGACCAATTACTTGCCAAACACTGCAGTTACAAAAGACTCCAAACAGCAATTGTATGGCCATATAACATTTTTATTTTTACCACGTATAAATCTGACACACTCACAAATAATGCACTGTATTTTATTGATTTGGTTAAATACTTTGATGTTAACTGCATGTTTTAATTATTTGCTTAATACTTTCAAATTTAATCAAGTGTGAATAAACCAACTTATAAACTACATCAGCTAAATCTTCTCGACATAGACATATTCCTTTGTACATACCAAATAACATGAGCAACATAATGCAGCATACCCTTAATGTTACTTAATACCATTTTTTTTTTGGGTGGGAATATGTGTCCATATCTAATACTATGCCATGTTGCCCCTAGTAACCCAAGGTCCAAAGTTTTTTTTTTTATATGGCCACTTAAGTGTTGTGCAAGGCATACATGTTTTAAATTATAATATTCAATGTTTGTATGAATATTCTGATTTTTCCCTTGTTCCACAAATGTCAATATGCCATGTTAAAGTTTACAGGGCACAGTTTTCCAGAGTGCATAACCTTTAATAAAACACACAAACAGGTTTTTTTAATATTTGTTTTACTTCAAAAAATAAAGTAAAGCAGCAACACAACATGGCTGCAAATGAGCATCACATACAAAGATGGACATAGCAACAAGCAGATGCCACTGGCAAATTTGACAGAGCAGAACCCAGTACTATGGTAACCCCATCTTCTGAGGTCGATTCTGGAACCAATACACAAACACAACCATACACAGCACGCTAGGAAGAGGAAGATGGCTCAGGTGTAGACGAAAATAACTCACAGGCTACAATTTTTAAAAACACTTCACTTTGAGGGAGTTGTACATTCTGGTCACACAAGCAAAAATAAAAAACATCGAGGCAACATGTCAAACATGGGTGCTGCCCGTCTGGAGAGACATCACTTTCTCTTCTTTTTCCCCACCTGATGTTGTTCTTCCCGGCTCGGTCTGCGAAGCGACCTTCGAGGGCCCTGCCCAGTGGGATGTTCTTCCTGGGCAGAGGGAGGGGAGGGAGCAGATGTGGCTGGCTCTCTGCCACTGTGGGCAAGGCAGACAGCGATGTCCTGGAGCCCTTGCAGAATAGAATTGCCAATTTGTTGGAAGGAGGAGGCGAGTTGCTCTTGGCCCTGCCTGATCTCTGCCAGACCTTGGCAGAGTTGAGCTACACCTTGCTCCACACTGGTTCTGTGCTCAGTGAGCCGGACAGGTATCTGGCTTACCTCCCGGATCATCGTGGCTTGAAAAGTATTCAGGCTCTCACCATACCTGGCAATTTGAGACAGGATGTCCGGGATAGCAGAGGGTTGGGGGGGGGGGGGGGCAGTTGGAATCTGGACGGATGGAATCTGTGGTCCCACAGTGGCAGAGACACTAGGTCCCCCCACCTCAGCCTCAGCCACATAACCCTCCTGTGACTCTACCTGGTCACCCACCTGTGCTGTGTTATGTTAAAAGCAAATAGAAGAATGAGTGGAAAAAGTGAAGAAAAAAACATGAGACTTTTGGAACCACTAAATTAGTTTTTTAGGAATATGTGTGTAAACTTACCTGGCAAGTCATGTGCATTCAGTATTTCAGGCAGGTCCGTGTCCATATGAGACACCCCAACCCCCTCCTCATAGCTCACACAGTCCATCGCCATCTCCTCAAGATCTGTGTATTCCACAGTGGCAGCTGGACCTCCCCCTGTTGCCCTCGAGGCATTCCACTCCGCAGCCCTCTTGCCCTTCAGGCGGGATTTGAAGTCGGCCCAACTACATATGTGATTAGAATTAGGGGCAAGGGACATAAAAGTTATGAATACCTGCTTTAATTGATAGTACACATGTTATGTATTTGGTTGCTTTAGGCAACATCACATCTAGCTAAGTTTTTAATAATACTTGGCTCAGAAAATGGTGTGTAAATATACACTTACCGTCTTCGAACTTCCTGTGGTGTGCGGACTATTGAGCCGACTTCATTAACAGAATCAGTGATGTCCCTCCAGATTCGCTCTTTGGAGGCAGCACCCATGTTTTTGCTGCCTCGATGAATTTTTTCCATGGCCTGTGTGACCAAAACACGTAACTCCCTCTTAGTGAAGGCGGGCTGTCTTTTTTTTTTTTGGATGTAGCCTGTGAGCTATCGTCCTGTCCCTCCTCACCATCTTCCTCTTCACTAGCTGCTTGTGTACTTTGTGTTTGAGATGGTATTCCGGAATCTCCCTCAGTTTCCCCAGTATCTGTGTCTGGCAGGGGATTCACTCCTAACTCCTGTGTATCAGAAGATGGAGTTTGAACAGTACTGGGTCCTGCACTTTCAACATCCGCACTGGCAGCTTCCAGCATCTGCCTCCGCAGTGCTAGGCGCCTATGTGTCAAAGCGGACATCTGCTGCTGCACCTGGTCCATCTCTGCTGCCATCTGCTCACAAGTAGCCATGTTGCTGGTGGCATGTGTGTTTGCACAGGTGTCTAGCGATTTATAGCTGCGTGTGATTTCCAGTGCGGTAATTCGCACAGGTGTCAATTATGCTAATACTTCCAGTAATTGTTGTACTGCCTATTTAAAACCCTTGACTGCAGCCCGTGTGAGTGGGTGTATGATGATAAATGGTGAATCAAGACACAAGCAAGGTGGACGTGTTGCCTACCACAAGTGAGTTTTTATTGCAGTATATAGCATAAAAATGTGCGTTTGTTAGCTTGCAAATTTGTTACTGTTGTGTTGCGGATGGCGTATTTAAAACATATTTTATTTTGTATTTTAAAATAAATTAGTATATTACCAAACCAAGTATGTATGGGTGTGCAATGGTCCTTTGTAGTGGTTTAAAATGTGTTTTTGTTGTTTGGTGTTTAATGTTTTTTTTTTTTTTAAATAATTTTTTTACGTGTAGTATCTAATAGTTATGTTACCTGTAATTTCCAGTGTGGCCGTTCTAGTGCTGAGAGTGGTTTTTTAATTTCTTATTGGCAATTTCTCTCTCTTGTAGGTGTCTCTATTGATTATTTTGCACATTATATTTGGAGTGCCAAAGTAGGCCATTTTTCAGTTTATTTTTCCAAAGAAGTGTTTCTTTATTTTCTGAGCAGGTAAGTTGCCTGTCCCTGGGTGTCATGGTGTGTGTTTGGTGAGAGTGTGTATCTTATTTCTTATTGGCCATTTCTCTCTCTTGTAGGTGTCTCTATTGTTTATTTTGCACATTATATTTGGAGTGCCAAAGTAGGCCATTTTTCAGTTTATTTTTCCAAAGAAGTGTTCCTTTATTTTCTGAGCTGGTAAGTTGCCTTTTTTTTCTTTTTTAGATTTGTTTTTGTGTTAAAAACAAAACATACTTAGTACTTTTTTCATATATTGTTGTAGTAATTATATGGGTATGTTTTTTTATCTCAAAAACTTTGTTATTTGTGATGGTAACCTATGTTGTAGGTACTTAGCTAACTGTGGCTTAATGTTTTTTTTTTTTTTTTGTTCCGTATTTTCATCATGAATATATGGAGTACGCTCCTGCAGTAAGTGAACACCCATACACTTTTACTTATATTTTTTTTACAATGTGTGGTGTTAATTGATTATGTGTTTTAATGATTCTTACCTTCATTTGAAGTTGGTGATGTCCATTCATGTGGCAGCTGAAGCCCTCCCACCACAACCCACGGAACCACTCCCACCCCAACCGGCGCAAGCCCTCCAACCCGAACTGGCTCCTCATCCTCCAAGGCAACGGAGGCGTGCAAGGCCACCAATTTTCCATACCCATGTCCTCCTTTTTGGGATGCCTGATGATGTAGTGTTGCGCAGATACAGACTGCCACCTCATCTAATCCCAGACACTCTCTCCATAATAGAGAGTGATCTAGAACAATCCATTAGGTATCCTACAGCAATACCAGCATTGACACAATTTCTTGCTGTGTTACATTTTTTGGCCACTGGCTCATACCAACATGTAGTTGAGGACCTGGTTGGCATGTCGCAGGGCCAGTTCAGTAAGGGCCTGCGGCGTGTCAGCCAAGCTTTCCTAACCCGAGTGAAGCAATTTATCCCAATGCCTTTGGATTTGGTGCCCTGGCTGTGGTGAAGCGGCAATTTCAGGAAGGGGGTAGTCGCTTCCCACACATTATTGGGGTTGTGGATGGGACACATGTTGCGATTGTTGCGCCCAGACATAGTGAAGAAATATTTAGAAACAGGAAACTGTTTCATTCTCTGAATGTAATGGTTGTTTGTGGCCCATCCCTCCAGATCCTGTCCCTGAATGCTAAGTTCCCTGGGAACTCCCATGATGCACATGTCATTAGACAATCAGGGATATGGCAGAGATTAAGAACGATGGAAGGCCAAGACATTGGGTGAGTTTTGTATTTTTCATTATTTGAGCAGTCATATTTTTGGAATTACATTATTTAATGTATTTTTTATCCTTTTTCTATTCTCATCTTATCAAACAGGAGACCGTGGATATCCTTGCACCCCCTGGCTCATGACTCCTTACAGTAAACCCAGGCCAGGACCACAGACGGCATTTAACTCCGCGCTTACTGCCACTAGACAGCTGGTGGAGCGCACAATTGGTGTTCTTAAAGGGCATTTTCGTGTGCTCCACCGCACTGGTGGCGACATCATGTATTCGCCGGAGATGGTAAGTAAAATTGTGGTCCTGTGCGCTATCCTACATAACATCGCTGTAAGGAGTCAAGTAGAGCTTCCCCACACGGAGGAATTGCCGGATGAGGAGCCAGGGGTTGGCCGGACATTCCGTGGGGGGAGTGTGTACCGCCGGGGGAATGCAGTAATGGCTAGAATTGTCCGGGATTATTTCAGGTATTGTGTTTTTTTTATTTAGTTTTGTCTCCCAAAACTGTCTGTATTTGTTAATTATTTTTGGACTGATGGCATTTAGGTAGCTTGGTAAGGTTCAGAGTGTGTTGCTTTTGTTTTGTGAGTCTTTATTATTGATTCAGTACATAATTAATCTGTAATGTTCTCCTTATCATGTTTGTTGTGTAAGATTGTTGTAGACAATGGTTATTTTTTAGATTTTTAAAACAATAATTAAATTTGGGTTAATTGTGTTATTAACCAACATATTTTTTTTTTATGTTTGGCTTGTGCATCTGTTTACAATAAAAATGACACAACATCTGATCCTAAATTTCTTAAACTTTGTGACTTTGTGTAGCTGATTGTTCCAGCAAAATGTGGTGAGTACACAGATTGTAACACTTATTTTTTTTTAATGCTTTTTGTGCTCTCTCTCTTTCTCTCTCACTCTCTCTCTCTCTGTATATATAATATAAAAATAAATAAATAAATATATATATATATATATATAGAAAGAGAGAGAGAGAGAGAGAGAGAGAGAGAGAGAGACGTATATGTTTATGAATTCCTGAAAAATATTACTGGTATATGTGTGTGTATGTATCTATATAACTATCTAGAGACATATATCAAAACATTTTGTCATGTTTTTTTTTTTCTTTTATCCTACAAACCTACAATGCTAGTAATTTCTAAGCATGTATTTGGAATACAAATTTGCAACAATAAGTGTGTGTGTGTGTGTGTGTGTGTGTGAATGTGTGTGTATGTGAGTGTGATTGTGAGTTTGTGTGTGTGTGTGTGTTTTTTTTTCTGCGGGTGCGAATTTCCGCTGATGCTAAATGTACACACTGTCCTGCACATTAATGTACACATATCAATAAAGTTTAATACAGATGACACCATACAATTACAACCAATCAAATGCCACCACACACTATAAATATATGCCCATGTATGGAAAACACCATTGGCACCATGCGCGCAGCTGCCTTTTCACGCCGGAAGTTGCGCGTGCTAATCTCGGTCATGGACCGCCACGTAGGCCGTGCAGGGCCCTTTATCCCCAATAGGGTTAAGCGCAAGGCCTACGCGGAGGTCCGCCGCATACTGCGGACAAACACCCGGACACAGCGCAGCATTATCCAACTTGAAAGGCGGTGGAGTGACCTCCGCCGTCGCATGCCGGAGCTGTTGGCGGAGCTGCGCCAACAGATTAGCATACGCCGTAGAAGCAGTAAGTTAAACACATTACATAAAATATGAATATTACACTGAGATTATTTGCTGGATTTTTAAAATGTTAAAAATGCACATTTTCACTAAGAAGTGCTATAGTTAGAGAATGAGTGTGTAGCAAAGTGCTTGTGAAAAAGTTAATGTTGTTGTACTGAGTTGGTACACAGGCTATCGGCTAAACAAAATAACTTGATCTGTGTATTTAACATGGTACATAACAATATATTTATGAAATGCTGATTTTTTTTGTAAAAGCCACAACCTAATTATTACATTTGTCATTCTAGGGCAATCACAACGGCGAGCAGCGGCTGCAAGGCGGCAACTTTGAGGGCCAGCCCAAGCCCCTTCTCCGCCCCCCTCCCCTTCTGTGGCCCACTCCCCTTCTCTGCCCCCCTCCCCCTCTCCACCCCCCTCCCCCTCTCTTTCCCAATCCCCTCTCCGGCCCACTCACCCTCTCCACCCCCTCCCCCTCTCCGCCCCCTCCCCCTCTCTTTCCCACTCCCCCTCTCCGGCCCACTCCCCCTCTCTTTCCCAATCCACCTCTCCGGCCCACTCCCCCTCTCTGGCCCACTCCCCCTCTCCGCCCCCCTCCCCCTCTCTTTCCCAATCCACCTCTCCGACCCACTACCCCTCTCCACCCCACTCCCCCTCTATGCCCCCCTCCCCCTCTGTGGCCCAATCCCCCTCTCCGCCCCACTCAACTTCTCTTTCCCAATCCACCTCTCTGCCCCCTCCCCCTCTGTGGCCCAAACCACCTCTCCGCCACCTTCCCCCTCTCTTTCCCAAGTCATCTCTCTGCCCCCCTCCACCTCTCTTTCCCAAGTCATCTCTCTGCCCCCTCCCCCTCTGTGGCCCAACCCACCTCTCCACCACCCTCCCCCTTTCAATCTGACCCACCCTCTGTAAGCTCCTCCCCCTTCCATCCTCTTTCACAAATCCACCCTCCTTCCCCCATCCTGCCTCCTTCCCCCTTCCAGCCGCCATCCCCCATCCAGCCGCCATCCCCATCCAGCCGACATCCCCCATCCAGCCGCCATCCGCCATCCAACCGACATCCCCCATCCAGCCGACATCTCCGCCATCAGAATGGGCAGCAGAGGCCCCGGAGCCACTTGAGGGAGGTGGGCAAGTGGCAGAGGAGAGTAAGTTCACACACATTGACATTTCATTTTGAAACGTATTTAACGTCACATTCTAATAAATGCAGTGTTGTACTGGGGCCAATCTTTTGCCAAGGTTAAATGTTTGTCTTCTTCATCATGGTATGGATGATGCATTTACATTTGTGTGAGGAACATTAGATGTACAGTGTCTACGTCTGCAATGTTGAGGATGCCCATTCTAGGTCGACACTCATTATGTCGACAGGGTTGCCTGGACAACAGGGTTTGTATGTGATACATTATATGCAAAACAGTTAGACCTGAGTGGAGTTTAGTTTGTTGTTTGACTTTTACACTTGTGCCTGGGTATTCCAATATTTGCACATTGAAGTCGCAGGATTCACTTTGTTAGCCAGGCTAAGGACACAGTGACTTGTGTTGTGAAAGTTACACTCCTACAATTTAGGATTTTAACATTTTAAACGCTGTTAGACCTTATGTAGTAAGGCAGGCTTTCAGGGAGTGTGGGCATGCTAGGATATGTTGTCCTTCTGAAGATGTTGATATGCAGAGTGATGATTTAGGGCCAACCCTAAAAAAGATAAGGACAGTTAGGAGCTTATTGTTTATAAAAACATGTAAACACATTTATTCACACACTACACCTCTACACACACAAAAAAACATTAGACCAGGCACATTTACCACATCTATATTTTTCATTTATTAATTTAAATGTTGATGTACAATTATGCCTACAAAGTGTTATTCAGGTATTCTTTGAAGACTTAATTGGTCATGACCATTATCATTCATTACACTAATTGGATTCGTAATTGAGGAAGGCTTGTGGAGTTTGAACTGAAAGGTGTAAGTTAACTTAAAAAAAACCCCATTGCTGTGCGGTTTTTAGCAAAAGCGTGTGCAATTTTAAGAGGAATGTGTAAATCTACAAGAAGTTAGGATTTTTACGATGAGCTTTGTGGTAATGCGATGGGTTCGCATTAGTGCAATGGCCCTCATTCCGAGTTGTTCGCTCGCAAGCTGCTTTTAGCAGCTTTGCACACGCTAAGCCGCTGCCTACTGGGCGTGAATCTTAACATAGTAGATTTGCGAACGAAAGATTAGCAGATTTGCGAATAGACAGTTCTTAGCAGTTTCTGAGTAGCTCGAGACTTACTCTGCCACTGCGATCAGTTCAGTCAGTTTCGTTCCTGGTTTGATGTCACAAACACACCCAGCGTTCATCCAGACACTCCCCCGTTTCTCCAGCCACTCCCGCGTTTTTCCCAGAAACGGCAGCGTTTTTTCGCACACACCCATAAAACGTCCAATTTCCGCCCAGAAACACCCACTTCCTGTCAATCACACTACGATCACCAGAACGAAGAAAAAACCTCGTAATGCCGTGAGTAAAATACCTAACTTAATAGCAAATTTACTTGGCGCAGTCGCACTGCGGACATTGCGCATGCGCATTAGCAACTAATCGCTCCGTTGCGAAAAAAAAATAACGAGCGATCAACTCGGAATGACCACCAATGTCATTTGGCATACGCCTACTTTGTGTACTACTGCGTACGAAATAGCAACAATACGTTGGGGGCGGATATTCGCTATTGTGCAACGTGTTCGCAATTTCTCTTTCGTCCTAGAGGATGCTGGGGACTCCGTAAGGACCATGGGGGTTAGAAGGGCTCCGCAGGAGACATGGGCACTAAGGGGGTCATTCCGAGTTGTTCGCTCGCAAGCTGCTTTTAGCAGCTTTGCACACGCTAAGCCGCCGCCTACTGGGAGTGAATCTTAGCTTATCAAAATTGCGAACGAAAGATTAGCAGAATTGCGAATAGACACTTCTTAGCAGTTTCTGAGTAGCTCCAGACTTACTCGGCATCTGCGATCAGTTCAGTCAGTTTCGTTTCTGGTTTGACGTCACAAACACACCCAGCGTTCGCCCAGACACTCCTCCATTTCTCCAGCCACTCCCGCGTTTTTCCCAGAAACGGTAGCGTTTTTTCACACACTCCCATAAAACGGCCAGTTTCCGCCCAGAAACACCCACTTCCTGTCAATCACACTCCAATCTCCAGAACGAAGAAAAAACCTCGTAATGCCGTGAGTAAAATACCTAACTGCATAGCAAATTTACTTGGCGCAGTCGCACTGCGAACATTGCGCATGCGCATTAGCGACTAATCGCTCCGTTGCGAGAAAAAAATAGCGAGCGAACAACTCGGAATGACCCCCTAAGAAAGAACTTTAGGTATGGGTGTGCACTGGCTCCTCCCTCTATGCCCCTCCTCCAGACCTCAGTTTATTACTGTGCCCAGAGGAGACTGGGTGCATTACAGGGAGCTCTCCTGAGTTTTCCTGAAAAGAAAGTATTTTGTTAGGTTTTTTATTTTCAGGGAGCCCTGCTGGCAACAGACTCCCTGCATCGAGGGACTGTGGGGAGAGAAACAGACCTACTTTAACGTCAGGCTCTGTTTCTTAGGCTACTGGACACCATTAGCTCCAGAGGGAACGGAACGCAGGTCTCACCCTCGCCGTTCATCCCGCAGCCGTGCCGCCGTCCTCCTCGCAGAGCCGGAAGATAGAAGCCGGGTGAGTATGTGAACGAGTTATTTGAAAAGGCTTGGGAATCTCCAAACAAGAAACTGCAGATTCCCAAAAGGATTCTTATGGCGCATCCTTTCCTGGCTAAGGACAGGATACGGTGGGAATCCTCCCCAAGGGTGGACAAAGCGTTGACACGCTTATCCAATAACCTTTCCCCCATCTCATGAGCTAAAAAGGTAGCGCTGCCGTCCCAAGATACGGCTACCCTCAGGGATCCTGCTGATCGCAAGCAGGAAGCTACCTTGAAGTCCATTTACACACATTCTGGTACCTTACTCAGACCGGCGATAGCGTCGGCTTGGGTTTGTAGCGCTGTAGCAGCATGGACAGATACCTTATCGACGGAAATTGATACCCTGGATAAGGATACCATTTTATTGACCCTGGGTCATATTAAAGATGCTGTCTTATATATGAGAGATGCTCAAAGAGACATTGGCCTACTGGGTTCTAGAGTCAACGCTATGTCGATTTCTGCTAGATGAGTCCTATGGACCTGGCAATGGACAGGTGATGCCGACTCAAAGAGGCATATGGAGGTTTTACCTTACAGGGGTGAGGAATTGTTTGGGGAAGGTCTCTCGGACCTGGTCTCTACAGCTACGGCAGGTAAATCAAATTTTTTGCCTTATATTCCCTCACAGCCTAAGAAAGCACCACATTATCAAATGCAGTCCTTTCGGTCACATAAAAACAAGAGAGTACGAGGATCGTCCTTTTTGGCCAGAGGTAAGGGCAGGGGGAAAAAGCTGCCAACCACAGCTATTTCCCAGGAACAGAAGTCCTCCCCGGCCTCTACAAAATACACCGCATGACGCTGGGGCTCCGCTGAGGGAGTCCACCCCAGTGGGGGCACGTCTTCGACGTTTCAGCCACATCTGGGTTCACTCACAGGTGGATCCCTGGGCAATAGAAATTGTTTCCCAGGGTTACAAGCTGGAATTCGAAGAGGCGCCTCCTCGCCGGTTTTTCTAATCGGCCCTACCAGCTTCTCCCCCAGAAAGGGAGATAGTGTTAAATGCAATTCACAAATTGTATCTTCAACAGGTGGTGGTCAAAGTTCCCCTACTTCAACAAGGGAGGGGGTATTACTCAACCCTGTTTGTAGTCCCGAAACCGGACGGTTCGGTCAGACCCATTTTAAATTTAAAATCCTTGAACCTATACTTGAAAAAGTTCAAGTTCAAGATGGAATCGCTCAGAGCGGTCATCGCCAGCCTAGAAGGGGGGGATTTTATGGTATCCCTGGACATAAAGGATGCATACCTTCATGTTCCCATATATCCACCTCATCAGGCGTACTTGAGATTTGCTGTACAGGATTGTCATTACCAATTTCAGACGTTGCCGTTTGGGCTTTCCACAGCCCGAGGATTTTCACCAAGGTAATGGCGGAAATGATGGTGCTCCTGCGCAAGCAGGGTGTCACAATTATCCCGTACTTAGACGATCTCCTCATAAAAGCGAGATCACGAGAGCAGTTGTTGATCAGCGTGTCACTTTCACTGAAGGTGTTACAGCAACACGGCTGGATTCTCAATATCCCGAAGTCACAGTTGGTTCCTACGACTCGTTTGACCTTCTTAGGCATGATTCTGGATACGGACCAGAAAAGGGTTTATCTTCCGATAGAAAAGGCCCAGGAACTCATGACTCTGGTCAGGGACCTATTGAAGCCAAAACAGGTGTCAGTGCATCACTGCACTTAAGTCCTGGGAAAGATGGTGGCATCTTACGAGACCATTCCCTTCGGCAGGTTCCATGTGAGGACCTTCCACTGGGACCTACTGGACAAGTGGTCCGGGTCACATCTACAGATTCATCAGTTGATCTCCCTGTCCCCCAGGGCCAGGGTATCTCTCCTGTGGTGGCTGCAGAGTGCTCACCTTCTAGAGGGTTGCAGGTTCGGCATTCAGGACTGGATTCTGGTAACCACGGAGGCGAGCCTCCGAGGTTGGGGAGCAGTCACACAGGGAAGAAACTTCCAAGGTCTTTGGTCAAGTCAAGAGACTTGTATTCACATCAAGGTCCTGGAGCTGAGGGCCATATACAACGCCCTTCGTCAAGCGGAGACTTTGCTTCGCGACCTACCGGTTCTGATCCAGTCAGACAACATCACCGCAGTGGCTCATGTAAACCGCCAAGGCGGCACAAGGAGCAGAGTCGCAATGGCGGAAGCTACCAGGATTCTTCGCTGGGCGGAAAATCATGTAAGCGCACTGTCAGCAGTGTTCATTCCGGGAGTGGACAACTGGGAAGCAGACTTCCTCAGCAGACACGATCTACATCCAGGAGAGTGGGGACTTCATCAGGAAGTCTTTGCACAGATTGCAAGTCAGTGGGGACGGCCCCAGATAGACATGATGGCGTCCCGCCTCAACAAAAAACTACAGAGGTATTGCGCCAGGTCAAGGACCCTCAGGCGGTGGCTGTGGACGCCCTAGTGACACCGTGGGTGTTCCAGTCGGTCTATGTGTTTCCTCCTCTTCCTCTCATCCCCAAGGTGTTGAGAATAATAATAAAAAGAGGAGTACAGACAATTCTCACATTCCGGATGAGGTCATTCCTACTCTGATAAAGGCTAGGAAGGACGTGACAGCTAAACATTATCACCGTATATATGGCGGAAGTATGTTTCTTGGTGTGAGGCCAGGAATGCTCCTACGGAAGAATTCCATCTGGGCCGTTTCCTTCACTTCCTACAAACTGGAGTGAATTTGGGCCTAAAATTAGGCTCCATTAAGGTTCAGATTTCAGCCCTATCCCTTTTCTTTCAGAAGGAATTGGCTTCTCTCCCAGAAGTACAGACTTTTGTGAAGGGAATGCTGCATATTCAGCCTCCTTTTGTACCTCCGGTGGCGCCTTGGGACCTTAACGTGGTGTTGAGTTTCCTTAAGTCGCACTGGTTTGAACCACTTAAAACGGTGGAATTAAAATATCTCACTTGGAAGGTGGTCATGTTGTTGGCCTTGGCTTCGGCTAGGCGAGTGTAGGAATTGGCGGCTTTGTCTCATAAAAGCCCCTATCTGGTTTTCCATATGGATAGAGTGGAATTGCGGACCCGTCCTCAATTCTTGCCTAAGGTGTTGTCATCTTTTCATATGAACCAACCTATTGTGGTGCCTGTGGCTACTCGAGACTTGGAGGATTCCGAGTCCCTTGATGTGGTCAGGGCTTTGAAAATGTACGTGGCCAGAACGGCTAGGGTCAGAAAAACAAGCACTGTTTGTCCTGTATGCAACCAACAAGGTTGGCGCTCATGCTTCAAAACAGACTATTGCTCGCTGGATCTGTAACACGATTCAGCAGGCTCATTCTATGGCTGGATTGCTGGTACCAAAATCGGTTAAGGCCCATTCCACTAGGAAGGTGGGCTCTTCTTGGGCGGCTGCCCGAGGGGTCTCGGCATTACAACTGTGCCGAGCTGCTACTTGGTCGGGTTCAAACACCTTTGCAAGGTTCTACAAGTTTGATACCCTGGCTGAGGAGGACCTTGTGTTTGCTCATTCGGTGCTGCAGAGTCATCCGCACTCTCCCGCCCGTTTGGGAGCTTTGGTATAATCCCCATGGTCCTTACGTAGTCCCCAGCATCCTCTAGGACGTAAGAGAAAATAAGATTTTAAACCTACCGGTAAATCTTTTTCTCCTAGTCCGTAGAGGATGCTGGGCGCCCGTCCCAAGTGCGGACTTCTTCTGCAAGACTTGTATATAGTTTTGCTTACATAAGCGTTATGCTACAGTTTTCATCAGTCTCGGGCTGATGTTGTGTTGTTTCATACTGTTAACTGGTTCGTATATTCCAGGTTATACGGTGTGATTGGTGTGGCTGGTATGAATCTTGCCCTTGGATTAACAAAAATCCTTTCCTCATATTGTCCATCTCCTCTGGGCACAGTTTTTCTAACTGAGGTCTGGAGGAGGGGCATAGAGGGAGGAGCCAGTGCACACCCATACCTAAAGTTCTTTCTTAGTGCCCATGTCTCCTGCGGAGCCCGTCTATCCCCATGGTCCTTACGGAGTCCCCAGCATCCTCTACGGACTAGGAGAAAAAGATTTACCGGTAGGTTTAAAATCTTATTTTTTCGAATATGTTGTGCGAACGAAAACAATAGCGATCAACTCGGAATCACCCCCAGAGTAGCCCACCTCTGAATGAGCTGGGATTATTTTTTAGATGCTGCTGCTGCTCCTGCTGCTGAAGGCGATTCACCCTCCCAGTCTTTAGTTTTACCCAGTTCCACTTGTCCACATATCTGTGGTTTAAGTGGACATTGACTTCAATGGCATTTTTTAAGCCAATTATTAATTTTTTTTAACGTCTGGTACAGATGAGGAACTTCTTGTCTAGTAAAATGGAACCGAGATGGAATTTGGTAGCGGGGACACAGGACCTCGATTAACTGTCTAGAACCTGCTGCATTAATGGTGGATATTCGACATAGATCTAATACCAGCTTAGCCGTGATGGCATCAGTGATCCGCTGTGTGACTGGGTGACTGCTGTCATAATTGCATCCTCTTGCACAGAATTGTTTTACACTCAATTTTTGTTTCAAACGACTACTCTTTCGCCCCCTTCTGAATGAAGATCCACCCCCAGCAGCAGCAGCAGCAGGCCTAGCACTGAAGGATTCTTCTGAGGAATCCAGGACACATAGAAACATAGGGGTATATTTACTAAGGTCCCGATTTTGACCGAGATGCCGTTTTTTCTTCAAAGTGTCATTTCGGTAATTTACTAAGCAAAAATCACGGCAGTGATGAGGGCATTCATAATATTTTGGAAGTCCTAGGAAAAAATCACGAATCAATACACCATCGGTCAAATACGCCTGCAATTTGGTAGAAATCCGTAATTTACTAAAAAGGGCAAATCACAAACACTGCCGACAATAGCCAAACACTGCCGTGCTGAAATACAATTCGTGAAAAAGTGCTAAAAAAAACCAGACCTGCTTTTTTATCCCGTGTTTGGATAGGCATGCACGGATCCATGAGATCCGTGCATGTTTATCAGTGGGAAGGGGATGGGAAAGTGTTATTTTCTTTAAAAAAAAATGCGTGGGGTCCCCCCTCCTAAGCAAAACCAGCCTCGGGCTCTTTGAGCCGGCCCTGGTTGCAAAAATATGGGGAAAAAAATGATAGGGGTTCCCCCATATTTAAACAACCAGCACCGGGCTCTGCGCCTGGTCCCAAAAATACGGGGGACAAAAAGCGTAGGGGTCCCCCGTATTTCTGAAACCAGCACCGGGCTCCACTAGCCAGATACATAATGCCACAGCCGGGGGACACTTTTATATAGGTCCCGGCGGCCCTGGCATTACATAACCAACTAGTCACCCCTGGCTGGGGTACCCTGGAGGAGTGGGGACCCCTTCAATCAAGGGGTCCCCCCCATCCAGCCACCCAAGGACCAGGGGTGAAGCCCGAGGCTGTCCCCCCCATCCAAGGGCTGCGGATGGGAGGCTGATAGCCATTTTGTAAAAAAATAAATATTGTTTTTAGTAGCAGTACTACAAGTCCCAGCAAGCCTCCCCCGCAAGCTGGTACTTGGAGAACCACAAGTACCAGCATGCGGAGGAACACCGGGCCTGCTGGTACCTGTAGTAATACTACTACTAAAAAAATACCCCAATAAAAACATAAGACACACACCTTGAAAGTATAACTTTAATGCATACATACACACCTCCATATACACATACTTACCTATGTTCACATGAGGGTCGGTCCTCTTCTCCATGTAGAATCCATGGTGTACCTGTGGAAAAAATTATACTCACAAAATCCAGTGTAGAAGGCTCTTCTTGTAATCCATTTGTAATACAGGTACTTGTCAAAATAAAAAAACGGATACCCGACCTCGCACTGAAAGGGGCCCCCATGTTTTCACATGGGATCCCTTTCCCCAAATGCCAGAAACCCCCTCTGACTTATGTCTAAGAGGGTTCCATCAGCCAATCAGGGAGCGCCACATTGTGGCACCCTCCTGATTGGCTGTGTGCTCCTCTAATGTATGAAAGGCAGCACACGGCAGTGTTACAATGTAGTGCCTATGTGCTCCATTATAACCAATGGTGGGAACTTTGTGGTCAGCGGTGAGGTTACTTTCGGTCAACCGCTGACCACAAAGTTCCCACCATTAGTTACAATGGAGCGCATAGGCGCTACATTGTAACACTGCCGTGTGCTGCCTGTCATACACTACAGGAGCACACAGCCAATCAGGAGGGTGCCACAATGTGGCGCTCCCTGATTGGCTGAAGGTGCACAATGAAGCCCAGCACGGATCTCTCAGATCCGGCCGAGATTTATTGTATTAAAGTCGGCAGTGTTTTACAAGTCACTCACGTAAAACACTGCCAAAAAAAACGAATGACATCGACATCGGGAAAACCGAAAATGCAGAATACGGCAGCTTAGTAAATTAGTCGTACTAAATTCAAAAAGTTGCAACTTTACACTTTCGATGTCATTCGTGATTGAACTTTGACCTCAAACGGGAAAATACGATTTTTAGTAAATATACCCCATAGAGTTTGACGGCAGATAAGAACCACTTGGCCCATCTAGTCTGCCCCTTTTCTTTTTTTTAACCATATTTTTATCTAAAACCTTATTTGTTCCTTATTTCTTATATGTGGACTAGGTGATTCATCGCGCCCTATGGGCGCTCTTCACACCGTCGTAAGGGGCTACGCCCCTGTGCGCTGAGGGATGGTGGAGGGGGCAGGAGGTGTTGGGCTTGTTGGAGTTGTGGGTCTGTGTGGCAGGGGGATTGGGGAGGGTATGTCCGAGGCTGCCATAGGTGGTGGAGTTCCACATGGGGTGTGTGGGTGGATGGTGAAGGGTATGGGGGGCTTTGTAGTGTTCATGGGAGGGGTGGAGAGTAAAGTAGGGGGAGGTTGATGGTTTTGTTGAGGTTTCGTGTGAGCTGTAGGGATGGTGTATTTGCATAAGCTGTGTGTCAAGTATGGGGCTACAGTGTTTGGTGGATGTTATTGTGAGGTGTTGGGCAGGTGTGTGTTATGTGGATGTGTGGTAAAAGTGTACATGGTGTGTAGTTTGTATGTGAAAGGGGGTGGGTGTAGTGAGTTGGAGGTATGTGTGTGTTGGCGTTGCCCTGTGATTGAGGTATTGACTGTTTGCGGGGAGGGTTGTTGTAGGTGGTGCGTGTGGTGGATGTTTGATTGTAAAATGGCTTTGTGGATGGGGATGTTGGTGCAGAGGTGGTGGTGTAAATGGGGTATGTGGATGTTGGGAGTGGTGGAGGGTTGGCAGTGGGGGGTATGGAATTTTTCAAGTGGGAACGGATGTGCTGTGTGTGAGGGAGAAGCATGTGGTGTGTAGGTGGGTTGAGAGGGAGTGTTGCGTTTGGCAGGGTGTGCATAGGTGCTTAGGGGGTTTTGTGGGTGTGGTGGGGAGGTTAGATGGGTTAGGGTTTGAGGATGTATGTGTTAGGGAGTGTGGGGGTTGGCTTTGGATTGTTAATGGTGGTGAAGGTAATGTGTTTGGTGTGGTGGTGTGTGTGAGTGTTAGTAGGTTTGGCCTGTGGCCCTGTAAGATGCTGGGGACAGTGAATGAGTGTTTATGGTCTGAACCGTGGATGGTGGCTGGTGACTGCATATACAGGGGCAAGGGGTAAGGGATGGTGTAGGTGGTAGGAGGTGTAGTACGTGTTGGATTTGTGTTTGTGGGGTACACGGGGACAGGGGTGGGTGTTGGAACGTGGCATGGGTGGGGGAGTTGCACATGGGGAGTGTGGTGGGATGATGTAGGTTATTTGGGGTGGGGTGCTGTAAGGAAGGGGGGGAGTGGGTTAGGGGGATGGTGCATGGGGTAATGGTTGGGTGGTGTATGTGTGGACAGAGGGTGTTAGGTATGGGGTTAGCTTGTTTGGGGGATGTGCTTGTGAGGTGCAGCTGATGTGGTGGAGGTGGGTGAGGTGGAGTTGCGGGTGGGGTTGTGTTGAGGGGTAGGGGTTTTTGGGTGGTGGTTGTGTTTTATGATGTAGGTAGCGATAGCATGCAGAGAGGGATGGTGTTGTGTGCAGTGCATGTGGAGGATGGTTTTATGTGAAAGGGTCGTGTGGATGGGGGTGATGTTTTAGAGTGGTGGGTGGAAATGTGGTGTGTACATGATGTGAGTGGTGGAGGGTTTGCTATGGGGGGGTGGCAATCAGGGTGGGTGAAGGCAAAGTGTGTGTGTGTGTGAGGGAGGAAGGGCTGGTGGACAGGTAGGTTGAGAGGGGGTGCAGGGTGTGGCAAAGGCATGTGCAAGGTGGTGTTGGTGGGGGGGAGGGTGTGGGTGATGGTGTATGTGGGTTACGGTTAGGGGGAAAGTTTGTATATGATAGGTTTTGGGTGGCTTTGGGGTGCATTGTGGAGGGGGCTGAAGGGACTGTGGTTGCCGGAGTGTTTTGCGTTAAGGGGTACATGAATTGGGTGGGATGTCCCGAAGAAGCTGTGGTTGGTGGCTGAGCAGAGTAAGGCTGGATGGTGGATGTGGTCCGGTGACTGTATACTTTGGGCTAGGGGTGGGGGTTTGGGGAGGGTGCGTGCGATGTTGCACTTGGTGGAGTTGTAGGTGTGGGGATAAGGGGTACGGTGGGGGTGAAGGTGCCATGGCTGAGGGATGTCTGCATAGCACGATTTGTGTAGGGTCGTGTGGTGTGTGCATGGGAGGGTGGGTGGTGAGAAGGTTAGGGGGATGTGGAAGGGTGTGTTGAGGTGCAAGGTGCGGGGTTTTTCTGAAAGGTGGTTGTTCGATATTGTGATTGGGTGGTAGATGGATGTGTTTGTGAAGCGTTGTGGTGTAACTGTAGTGGCGGGGTTTGTTGTGTATTGTCGTTGTGGGTGTGGGAGGGTTGTGTTCATAGCTGTGAGGGTTACTGTTTGCAAAGTTGTTGTTGGTGGGTGGGGGTTTAGGGAGTATGCTGAACTGTTGTTGTGCGATCTGGGGTGTGTTTGGAGGGTGCATCTATTGTGTTTTTGTGGGAGCGGTGGGTGGATTGTTTATGTGTGTGGCAAGGTGAAGTGGATGTGGTGTTAGGGTGTTTGTTGGGGGCAGAGGTGTGTTGTGTTAGCAGATGTTGGAGTTGGAATTGGGGTATTAGTGGCTTTAGGCTATGGGGGTAGTGTTGTGGAGTAGCTGGTGTTTTGATGGTTTGACCGAATTAGTTGGGTGCAGAGGGAGGGAGGTGGGTGTGCGATAGGGTTAGGGTGGTGTGTGGCTGGATTGTGGAGGGTGTTGAAGGAAATGTGTGTGGTGGAGTGTTTTTTTGTGAGGTACGTAGTTTGGCGTGTGGTTTTCTGAAATGCTGTGGGTAATGATTTATGGTCCTTGGGCAAGTGTGTGGAGAGGGGTCACTGCCTTTATATGTTTTTGCGTAGGGGTGAGGGATGGGGGTGGTGATAGGAGGTGTAGTGCGGGATGGAGTTGGGTGGCAGGGGGATGGGTGAGGGGGTTTGAAGTTGGCATGGGAGGAGGAGGTCCACATAGGATGGGTGGGTGGATGGTGGAGGGTTTTTGTGGGGTTTGTGGTGTGCATGGGAGGGGAGGGGAGGGGGGTGGCAGGATTAGTCAGATGGGTAAGGTTGTGCTGTGGTTGTGGTGGTGTTGGATGGGTGTTGTATTTGTGGTGGCTGGGTGGGCGGTATGGGTGTATTGCGGTTGTGGGATGGGCTTGCGGTGTGCGCGGTGGTGTTGGCCAGGTGGTTGCGTAGGTGTGGGTTTGTTTGTTAAATGTAGTGTTGTGTGTGTTAGGGTTGTTTCCCCTAGTGGTGTGAGGGCGATGGGGGCAGGGGTGGTTGTTGTTGGGTGGTGGTGTAGCAAAGATGGGTAAGGTGTTTTGTGTGTGTGTTGGGGGGAGGGGAAAGGGAAGTGGAGGGTGCGTGCGTGTTGTTAGGAGTGTGGAGGGTGAGTGTGTGCGTGTGTAGGGGGGGAGGGGAAAAAGGGGGGGAAGGGGAAGAGGGGGGGAGAGGGAGGGGAAAGGGCAGAGGAGGGTGCGTGCGTGTCGTTAGGAGTGTGGAGGGTGAGTGTGTGCGTGTGTAGGGGGGGAGGGGAAAGTGGAGGGTGCGGGCGTGTTGTAAGGAGTGTGGAGGGTGAGTGTGTGCGTGTGTAGAGGGGGAGGGGAAAGTGGAGGGTGCGGGCGTGTTGTTAGGAGTGTGGAGGGTGAGTGTGTGTGTAGGGGGGAGGGGAAAGTGAAGTGGAGGGTGCGGGCGTGTTGTTAGGAGTATGGAGGGTGAGTGTGTGTGTGTGTGTGTAGGGGGGAGGGGAAAGTGAAGTGGAGGGTGCGTGCATGTTGGTAGGAGTGTGGAGAGTGAGTGTGTGTGTGTAGGGGGGAGGGGGAAGGGAAGTGGAGGGTGCGTGCGTGTTGTTAGAAGTGTGGAGGGTGAGTGTGTGTGTAGGGGGGAGGGTAAAGTGGAGTGTGTGGGCGTGTTGTTAGGAGTGTGGAGGGTGTGTGTGTGTAGGGGGGAGGGGAAAGTGTAGTGGAGGGTGCGTGCGTGTTGCTAGGAGTGTGGAGGGTGAGTGTGTGTGTGTAGGGGGGGAGGGGAAAGTGTAGTAGAGGGAGCGTACGTGTTGGTAGGAGTGTGGAGGGTGAGTGTGTGTGTGTAGGGGGGGAGGGGAAAGTGTAGTAGAGGGAGCATGCGTGTTGGTAGGAGTGCGGAGGGTGAGTGTGTGTGTGTGTGTGTGGGGGGGGGGAGGGGAAAGTGAAGTGGAGGGTGCATGCGCGTTGTTAGGAGTGTGGAGGGTGAGTGTGTGTGTGTGCATAGGGGGGGAGGGGAAAGTATAGTAGAGGGTGCGTGTTGGTGGGAGTGTGGAGGGTGAGTGTGTGTGTGTGTGTGTGTGTAGGGGGGGAGGGGAAAGTGAAGTGGAGGGTGCGTGCGTGTTGGAAGGAATGTGGAGGGTGAGTGTGTTTGTGTAGGGGGGAGGGAAAAGTGAAGTGGAGGGTGCGTGCATGTTGGTAGGAGTGTGGAGGGTGAGTGTGTGTGTTTGTGTAGGGGGGAGGGAAAAGTGAAGTGGAGGGTGCGTGCGTGTTGGTAGGAGTGTGGAGGGTGAGTGTGTGTGTGTGTAGGGCGGAGGGGAAAGTGAAGTGGAGGCTGCGTGCGTGTTGGTAGGAATGTGGAGGGTGAGTGTGTGTGTAGGGGGGGAGGGGAAAGGGAAGTGGAGGGTGCGTGCGTGTTGGTAGGAATGTGGAGTGTGAGTGTGTGTGTGTGTGTATGGGGTGAGGGGAAAGTGAAGTGGAGGGTGCGTGCGTGTTGGTAGGAGTGTGGAGGGTGAGTGTGTGTGTGTAGGGGGGGAGGGAAAAGTGAAGTGGAGGGTGCATACGTGTTGGTAGGAGTGTGGAGGGTGAGTGTGTGTGTGTAGGGGGAGGGGAAAGTGAAGTGGAGGGTGCGTGCGTGTTGGTAGGAATGTGGAGGGTGAGTGTGTGTGTGTGTGTAGGGGGGAGGGGAAAGTGAAGTGGAGGGTGCGTGCGTGTTGGTAGGAGTGTGGAGGGTAAGTGTGTGTGATTGTGTAGGGGGGAGGGAAAAGTGAAGTGGAGGGTGCGTGCGCGTTGTTAGAAGTGTGGAGGGTGAGTGTGTGTGTGTAGGGGGGGAGGGAAAAGTGAAGTGGAGGGTGCGTGCGTGTTGGTAGGAGTGTGGAGGGTGAGTGTGTGTGTAGGGGGGAGGGGAAAGGGAAATGGAGGGTGCGTGCGTGTTGGTAGGAGTATGGAGGGTGAGTGTGTGTGTGTGTTGGGGGGAGGGGAAAGGGAAGTGGAGGGTGCGTGTGTGTTGTTAGAAGTGTGGAGGGTGAGTGTGTGTGTGTGTGTGTGTGTAGGGGGGAGGGGAAAGGGAAGTGGAGGGTGCGTGCGTGTTGTTAGAAGTGTGGAGGGTGAGTGTGTGTGTGTGTAGGGGGGAGGGGAAAGGGAAGTGGAGGGTGCGTGCGTGTTGGTAGGAATGTGGAGGGTGAGTGTGTGTGTGTGTGTAGGAGGGAAGGGAAAGTGAAGTGGAGGGTGCGGGCGTGTTGGTAGGAGTGTGGACGGTGAGTGTGTGTGTGTGGGGGGGGGGAGGGGAAAGTGAAGTGAAGGGTGCGGGCATGTTGGTAGGAGTGTGGAGGGTGAGTGTGTGTGTAGGGGGGAGGGGAAAGGGAAGTGGAGGGTGCGTGCGTGTTGTTAGAAGTGTGGAGGGTGAGTGTGTGTGTGTGTGTAGGGGGGAGGGGAAAGGGAAGTGGAGGGTGCGTGCATGTTGGTAGGAATGTGGAGGGTGAGTGTGTGTGTGTGTGTGTGTGTAGGAGGGAAGGGAAAGTGAAGTGGAGGGTGCGGGCGTGTTGGTAGGAGTGTGGAGGGTGAGTGTCTGTGTGTGTAGAGGGGGAGGGGAAAGTGGAGGGTGCGGGCGTGTTAGGAGTGTGGAGGGTGAGTGTGTGTGTAGGGGGGAGGGGAAAGTGAAGTGGAGGGTGCGGGCGTGTTGTTAGGAGTATGGAGGGTGAGTGTGTGTGTGTGTGTAGGGGGGAGGGGAAAGTGAAGTGGAGGGTGCGTGCATGTTGGTAGGAGTGTGGAGAGTGAGTGTGTGTGTGTGTGTAGGGGGGAGGGGGAAGGGAAGTGGAGGGTGCGTGCACATTGTTAGAAGTGTGGAGGGTGAGTGTGTGTGTAGGGGGGAGGGTAAAGTGGAGTGTGTGGGCGTGTTGTTAGGAATGTGGAGGGTGTGTGTGTGTAGGGGGGAGGGGAAAGTGTAGTGGAGGGTGCGTGCGTGTTGCTAGGAGTGTGGAGGGTGAGTGTGTGTGTGTGTGTGTGTGTGTAGGGGGGGAGGGGAAAGTGTAGTAGAGGGAGCATGCGTGTTGGTAGGAGTGCGGAGGGTGAGTGTGTGTGTGTGTGGGGGGGGGAGGGGAAAGTGAAGTGGAGGGTGCATGCGCGTTGTTAGGAGTGTGGAGGGTGAGTGTGTGTGTGTGCATAGGGGGGGAGGGGAAAGTGTAGTAGAGGGTGCGTGCGTGTTGGTGGGAGTGTGGAGGGTGAGTGTGTGTGTGTGTGTGTAGGGGGGGAGGGGAAAGTGAAGTGGAGGGTGCGTGCGTGTTGGAAGGAATGTGGAGGGTGAGTGTGTTTGTGTAGGGGGGAGGGAAAAGTGAAGTGGAGGGTGCGTGCATGTTGGTAGGAGTGTGGAGGGTGAGTGTGTGTGTTTGTGTAGGGGGGAGGGAAAAGTGAAGTGGAGGGTGCGTGCGTGTTGGTAGGAGTGTGGAGGGTGAGTGTGTGTGTGTGTAGGGCGGAGGGGAAAGTGAAGTGGAGGCTGCGTGCGTGTTGGTAGGAATGTGGAGGGTGAGTGTGTGTGTAGGGGGGGAGGGGAAAGGGAAGTGGAGGGTGCGTGCGTGTTGGTAGGAATGTGGAGGGTGAGTGTGTGTGTGTGTGTGTGTGTATGGGGTGAGGGGAAAGTGAAGTGGAGGGTGCGTGCGTGTTGGTAGGAGTGTGGAGGGTGAGTGTGTGTGTGTAGGGGGGGAGGGAAAAGTGAAGTGGAGGGTGCATACGTGTTGGTAGGAGTGTGTAGGGTGAGTGTGTGTGTGTGTAGGGGGAGGGGAAGTGAAGTGGAGGGTGCGTGCGTGTTGGTAGGAATGTGGAGGGTGAGTGTGTGTGTGTGTGTGTGTAGGGGGGAGGGGAAAGTGAAGTGGAGGGTGCGTGCGTGTTGGTAGGAGTGTGGAGGGTGAGTGTGTGTGATTGTGTAGGGGGGAGGGAAAAGTGAAGTGGAGGGTGCGTGCGTGTTGGTAGGAGTGTGGAGGGTGAGTGTGTGTGTAGGGGGGAGGGGAAAGGGAAATGGAGGGTGCGTGCGTGTTGGTAGGAGTATGGAGGGTGAGTGTGTGTGTGTGTTGGGGGGAGGGGAAAGGGAAGTGGAGGGTGCGTGTGTGTTGTTAGAAGTGTGGAGGGTGAGTGTGTGTGTGTGTGTGTGTGTGTAGGTGGGAGGGGAAAGGGAAGTGGAGGGTGCGTGCGTGTTGTTAGAAGTGTGGAGGGTGAGTGTGTGTGTGTGTAGGGGGGAGGGGAAAGGGAAGTGGAGGGTGCGTGCGTGTTGGTAGGAATGTGGAGGGTGAGTATGTGTGTGTGTGTAGGAGGGAAGGGAAAGTGAAGTGGAGGGTGCGGGCGTGTTGGTAGGAGTGTGGACGGTGAGTGTGTGTGTGTGTAGGGGGGGAGGGGAAAGTGAAGTGAAGGGTGCGGGCATGTTGGTAGGAGTGTGGAGGGTGAGTGTGTGTAGGGGGGAGGGGAAAGGGAAGTGGAGGGTGCGTGCGTGTTGGTAGGAGTATAAAGGGTGAGTGTGTGTGTGTTGGGGGGAGGGGAAAGGGAAGTGGAGGGTGCGTGCGTGTTGTTAGAAGTGTGGAGGGTGAGTGTGTGTGTGTGTGTAGGGGGGAGGGGAAAGGGAAGTGGAGGGTGCGTGCATGTTGGTAGGAATGTGGAGGGTGAGTGTGTGTGTGTGTGTGTGTGTGTGTAGGAGGGAAGGGAAAGTGAAGTGGAGGGTGCGGGCGTGTTGGTAGGAGTGTGGAGGGTGAGTGTGTGTGTGTGTAGGGGGGGAGGGGAAAGTGAAGTGAAGGGTGCGGGCGTGTTGGTAGGAGTGTGGAGGGTGAGTGTGTGTGTGTAGGGGGGGAGGGGAAAGGGAAGTGGAGGGTGCGGGCGTGTTGGTAGGAGGGTGAGTGTGTGTGTGCAGGGGGGGAGGGGAAAGGGAAGTGGAGGGTGCGTGCGCGTTGTTAGGAGTGTGGAGGGTGAGTGTGTGTGTGTGTGTAGGGGGGGAGGGAAAGGGAAGTGGAGGATGCGTGCGTGTTGGTAGGAGTGTGGAGGGTGAATGTGTGTGATTGTGTAGGGGGGAGGGAAAAGTGAAGTGGAGGGTGCGTGCGCGTTGTTAGAAGTGTGGAGGGTGAGTGTGTGTGTGTGTAGGGGGGGAGGGAAAAGTGAAGTGGAGGGTGCGTGCGTGTTGGTAGGAGTGTGGAGGGTGAGTGTGTGTGTAGGGGGGAGGGGAAAGGGAAATGGAGGGTGCGTGCGTGTTGGTAGGAGTATGGAGGGTGAGTGTGTGTGTTGGGGGGAGGGGAAAGTGAAGTGGAGGGTGCGTGTGTGTTAGAAGTGTGGAGGCTGAGTGTGTGTGTGTTGGGGGGAGGGGAAAGGGAAGTGGAGGGTGCGTGCGTGTTGTTAGAAGTGTGGAGGGTGAGTGTGTGTGTGTGTGTGTGTGTAGGAGGGAAGGGAAAGTGAAGTGGAGGGTGCGGGCGTGTTGGTAGGAGTGTGGAGGGTGAGTGTGTGTGTGTGTAGGGGGGGAGGGGAAAGTGAAGTGGAGGGTGCGGGCGTGTTGGTAGGAGTGTGGAGGGTGAGTGTGTGTGTGTGTGTGTGTGTGTGTGTGTGTGTAGGGGGGAGGGGAAAGGGAAGTGGAGGGTGCGGGCGTGTTGGTAGGAGGGTGAATGTGTGTGTGTAGGGGGGAGGGGAAAGGGAAGTGGAGGGTGCGTGCGCGTTGTTAGGAGTGTGGAGGGTCAGTGTGTGTGTGTGTGTTGGGGGGAGGGGAAAGGGAAGTGGAGGGTGCGTGCGTGTTGTTAGAAGTGTGGAGGGTGAGTATGTGTGTGTGTAGGGGGGGAGGGGAAAGGGAAGTGGAGGGTGCGTGCGTGTTTGTAGGAGTGTGGAGGGTGAGTGTGTGTGTGTGTGTAGGGGGGGAGGGGAAAGGGAAGTGGAGGGTGCGGGCGTGTTGGTAGGAGGATGAGTGTGTGTGTGTGTGTGTGTGTGTGTGTGTGTGTGTGTGTAGGGGGGAGGGGAAAGTGAAGTGGAGGATGCGCATGCGTGTTGGTAGGAGTGTGGAGGGTGAGTGTGTGTGTGTTGGGGGGAGGGGAAAGTGAAGTGGATGGTGCGTGCGTGTTGGTAGGAATGTGGAGGGTGAGTGTGTGTGTGTAGGAGGGAAGGGAAAGTGAAGTGGAGGGTGCGGGCGTGTTGGTAGGAGTGTGGAGGGTGAGTGTGTGTGTGTGTAGGGGGGGAGGGGAAAGGGAAGTGGAGGGTGCGTGCGTGTTGGTAGGAATGTGGAGGGTGAGTGTGTGTGTGTGTGTGTGTGTGTGTGTAGAAGGGAAGGGAAAGTGAAGTGGAGGGTGCGGGCGTGTTGGTAGGAGTGTGGAGGGTGAGTGTGTGTGTGTGTAGGGGGGGAGGGGAAAGTGAAGTGGAGGGTGCGGGCGTGTTGGTAGGAGTGTGGAGGGTGAGTGTGTGTGTGTGTGTGTGTAGGGGGGGAGGGGAAAGGGAAGTGGAGGGTGTGGGCGTGTTGGTAGGAGGGTGAGTGTGTGTGTGTAGGGGGGAGGGGAAAGGGAAGTGGAGGGTGCGTGCGCGTTGTTAGGAGTGTGGAGGGTCAGTGTGTGTGTGTGTTGGGGGGAGGGGAAAGGGAAGTGGAGGGTGCGTGCGTGTTGTTAGAAGTGTGGAGGGTGAGTGTGTGTGTGTGTAGGGGGGGAGGGGAAAGGGAAGTGGAGGGTGCGTGCGTGTTGGTAGGAGTGTGGAGGGTGAGTGTGTGTGTGTGTAGGGGGGGGAAGGGAAGTGGAGGGTGCGGGCGTGTTGGTAGGAGGGTGAGTGTGTGTGTGTGTGTGTGTGTGTGTGTGTAGGGGGGGAGGGGAAAGTGAAGTGGAGGATGCGCGTGCGTGTTGGTAGGAGTGTGGAGGGTGAGTGTGTGTGTGTTGGGGGGAGGGGAAAGTGAAGTGGAGGGTGCGTGCGTGTTGGTAGGAGTGTGGAGGGTGAGAGTGTGTGTGTGTGTGTGTGGGGGGGGGGGAGGGGAGGGGAAAGGGAAGTGGAGGGTGCGTGCGTGTTGGTAGGAGTGTGGAGGGTGAGAGTGTGTGTGTGTGTGGGGGGGGGGGGGAAGGGAAGTGGAGGGTGCGTGCGTGTTGGTAGGAGTGTGGAGGGTGAGAGTGTGTGTGTGTGGGGGGGAGGGGAAAGGGAAGTGGAGGGTGCGTGCGTGTTGGTAGGAGTGTGGAGCGTGAGAGTGTGTGTGTGTGTGTGTGTGTGTGTGTGTGGGGGGGGGAGGGGAAAGGGAAGTGGAGGGTGCGGGCGTGTTGGTAGGAGTGTGGAGGGTGAGAGTGTGTGTGTGTGTGTGTGTGTGGGGTTGGGGAGGGGAAAGGGAAGTGGAGGGTGCGTGCGTGTTGGTAGGAGTGTGGAGGGTGAGAGTGTGTGTGTGTGTGGGGGGGGGGGGGAAGGGAAGTGGAGGGTGCGTGCGCGTTGTTAGAAGTGTGGAGGGTGTGTGTGTGTGTGTGTAAGGTAGAAGTGGTTGCAGTGTGTGTGTGTAAGGTTTAAGTGGTTGCAGTGTGTGTGTGTGTGTGTGTGTGTGTGTGTGTGTGTGTGTGTGTGTGTGTGTGTGTGTGTGTAAGGTAGAAGTGGTTGCAGTGTATG
This sequence comes from Pseudophryne corroboree, assembly GCF_028390025.1. Taxonomy (NCBI): domain Eukaryota; kingdom Metazoa; phylum Chordata; class Amphibia; order Anura; family Myobatrachidae; genus Pseudophryne; species Pseudophryne corroboree. The sequence continues at coordinate 839,836,728 of NC_086448.1, forward strand.
TGGTGATGGTATATGTGGGGACATGAGGCTGCTACTTGTTTCCCCCCTTGTGATGTACGGGGTGCGAGTGGGGCTTGGTGCACCTGGTGGGATGGGTGATATGGGGGGCACGCCGTATGTGAGTGGGTGGGTGAGGGCGCTGTCTGCACAACACGGAGTAACAGTAACACAGGCCATAGCTGTACATGCGGCATCACCCTGACAGCACGCCGCACCCAGAGCCGGATTAAGGGGGGTAAGTAACCCTGGGCCCCCCTATAAGGGGGCCCCCCTGTCCAGAGCCGCTCCTACCCAACTGTAGCATTCAGTGGCAGATCCACACCCACCCTCTCCCCTGTAACACACAGCCACAGTGACAGTGTACTTATGTGTAGCTATAGGTACATTGATTAACATAGCTGCGACCATATAACGTCAGCAGCAGCCTAGGCGGCATCCGAGCGCGGAGCACTCGCTAGCGATAGCCATCATCACCACACTTCTGCTCTTCCTTCCGGAGGCGGACCCTACAGCAGCCCCGCAGTGCCCGCACTTCCTCTGGGTGGCCGGGAGGCTCTGAGTGTCTGAGACCCACCATCAGTTAGCCCCGATTGCCGGTTCGTCTGTCAGCAGTGAGGGGAGAGAGAAGAAGAAAAGGGCGCAGATGCAATGGGAGGAGAGGGAGAGAGATGTACAAGAGAAGTAAGCAGCCCACATACAGTACATGACATGGACTCAGAGGCAGCAAAAGGTAGCGCCGCCGCCGGGATATATTTATTGTTTTATTTACTTACACATATTTAATGTTAGTATCTTTCTTTTATGCTTGGAGCTACAGTGATGGAAGAACAGCGTTGTATGGCTGTATTTACTTTTGCCTATGGACTGTTGGATTTTTATGTCTTTTGTAATCTCTCTGCACTTCGCTCTCCTATCCTCTCTCTCTTTCTCACACCCCTCTCTCTCTCCCCTCTTCCCTCTCTGCCCATCTCTCTTTTTCCTCTCTGCCACCTCTCTACCCCCCCTCTTCCCCCTTCTCACCTCTCAGCACCCCTCTCTCTGCCTCTCTGTCCCCATATACTCTCTCTGCACCTCGCTCTCCTATCCTCTCCCTCTTTCTCACACCCCTCTCTCTCTCCCCTCTTCCCTGTCTGCCCATCTCTCTTTTTCCTCTCTGCCACCTCTCTGCCCCCCCCTCTTCCCCCTTCTCACCTCTCAGCACCCCTCTCTCTGCCTCTCTGTCCCCATTTACCCTCTCTGCCCCCCTCTCCGCATCTCTTGCACTCTCTCTCCTCTTAAACGTCTGCGCCAGTTCTTGCTATTGGCACCCCTCTCTTTCTGAAACACAAACTTCTCACAGTGGGGGGACGTCCACTTCCAGCTCCCCCTAAAAGAAAAATATAGTTCTGCCCCTGCTGGCGCTGCTACTATTCACTGACAATTCTGCTCACCTCCAGTCTCCGCCACCAGTAGCAGCACAATTACTGGGAGAGCTGGTGGTGCTGGCGGAGGCTGGAGATGAGCAGAATCGGTTTCCATGCTGCCCGAGAGGAGGCTCTGGAGTCCGCCCCCACCGCAGGTGTGCAGGTAGGACATGCCCTATGCTGCTGCCTCATGGACGGAAGTGGGGAACAAACCGCGGGCACAGCCAGGGGGTGGTGATGACAGCAGGGGGAAGGACCCCTGTCTTTAGTGCTCCGGGCCCCCCAAATGCTTAATCCAGCTGGATGTTTGGAAACAGACAGATTCGTCGGGTCCGAGGCAGCAGCGGCGAGAGAGAAAACGCTGATACCGAGTCAGGTGCGGCGTGCTGTCGGGGTGATGCCGCATGCACAGCTATGGGCAGTATTACTGTTACTCCGTGTTGTGGACGGCGGGTCCCGGGCAGCGTGTCAGTGGCTACATGTGGGAACAGGCGAGGGGCTGGTGCGGAGGGAGGGGTGTGGGATGCGGGTGTCAGTGGGCTCCCGGGCAGTGTGTCGTCGGTGGCTGGATGTGGGTGCAGGGGCCCTGATCCCCGGGTCACAAAGCCGCAACCTGCTGTGCTCCCCCCACCGTCGGCCCTGATTCCCGGGCCACACAGCCGCAGCGGGCTCTGCTCCCCCCACCGCCAGCCCCGATTCCCGGGTCACACAGCCGCAGCGGGCTCTGCTCCCCCCACCGCCGGCCACGATCCCCGGGGCACACAGCCGCAGCGGCCTCTGCTCCCCCCACCGCCGGCCCCGGGTCACACAGCCGCAGCGGCCTCCGCTCCCCCCACCGCCGGCCCTGTTCCCCGGGTCACACAGCCTCAGCAGGCTCTGCTCCCAGTCATCTCCCCCCCATAATATAAGGCATCCCCCCCCTTCCCACACAATATCAGCCATCCCGTTCTCTCTCCCCCCCCCCCCCCCCCCCCCCGCAATATCAGCCTTCCTCCCAAGGTGGGGAAGGGGGGGGGGGGTGCGCTGCTGCTGCCTCGTATATAATCCACATACAGTATTGTGTGGCTGATGGTGGTGGGGGCTACAGGTGGATGGTGAAATGCAGAGGGAGCTGTCGTTGTAGTGAGGGAGGCTGGCGGTCCAGTGTCGGGAGGCTGCGTGATACAGTTTGTGCAGCTGTAGTGGGAAGGGGGACAACGGTCTGTGCGGCCCTGTCGGCCGCAGCCAGACAGGTGCGGGTGACGGGGGTGTGGAAGTGCAGAGGGAGCTGCCGTTGTAGTGAGGGAGGCTGGCGGTCGAGTGTCGGGCAGTGTGTGCAGCGGTAGTGGGGAGTGCGGGCGGGGTGTGGAGGGCGTTTTGCCGTGAGTGTGTGGCCGCGGCGCGGCTGCAATCTTACAGATGGTAGGGGGGGTTAGCGGCGGCCTCGGTTGCGGCTGTGTGTCCCACAGTGGTGGGGAAGGTGGGTGTGCTAGGTGGTGGTGGGTGTTTGCAGATGAGGGGAGGGGTGGTGTGGGGTGAGGCTGGCTGGGTGGCCGTGCTTACCTGGCAGTGTGGGGCGTCAGTGCACTGCTGGCTTGTGCCCGGGAATGGTGGGTGGAATCTCTGGCTGGTGCTCCCTTCTGTAAGTGGTGTGCTTACACTGGGACAGGCCAGGAGCTGCTGTCCGCCCAGGTCTGTGACTCCACCCAGCATTAGAGAGCCAGGCACAGAGTCACAGGGCTAATATATAGGAGATAGGGGAAGAGCCACTTAGTCTTATCCTGGATGCAGGACTACCTCCGGTCATTACAGAGTAGATTAATGATGGTGATGGCTATGGAGATTGCAGGTGCTGGGATCTAGCTGAGGGAAGGGAGATGACTGATGCTGGACTGTGTTGTTATTTTTTTAGCTCCAGTTTCTGATTTTCCCAAAAATGTTCTATGAGCTCGCTGCAAATGACGTAACAGGGAGGAGGTTCCTAGATGGTTATGGTCCCTACCTCTACTTACTGTGGGTTTACAAATGCCACAGATAGCTAGACAGTTGTTGTCAGGATTTGGGCAAAAATAATTCCACACATAAGAGGTGGATGTATTGTTCTTATGCCCATGCATGACAATGGCCTTCTTATCATTGGCAAAACTGCTTCAAATGCTGCTTTACTAACACAAACAACATCCTCAACATCAACATGTTTATTAGTGCTGGCGTCAGCCACACAAATATCACCCTCATCCTCTTGCACTTACACTGTAGCATCCTCCATTTCTGTGTCATCATGTGGACTTGTGGTGCCCAGCCCCACATTTGCTGAGGGTACAGAAATGGTGGAAGGAGACTTCTCTACAGGTACAGTATCAGAAACATCAGGCTCACACATAGCACTCACGGACACACCCAGACTGCTCAGGGGGGTATACTTACTAAGGTCCCGATTTTGACCGAGATGCCGTTTTTTCTTCAAAGTGTCATCTCGGTAATTTACTAAGCAAAAATCACGGCAGTGATGAGGGCATTCGTAATATTTTGGAAGTCCTAGGAAAAAAATCACGAATCAATACACCATCGGTCAAATACGCCTGCAATTTGGTAGAAATCGGGAATTTACTAAAAAGTGCAAATCACAAACACTGCCGACAATAGCCAAACACTGCCGTGCAGAAATACAAATCGTAATAAAGTGCTAAAAAAAAACAGACCTGCTTTTTTATCCCGTGTTTGGATAGGCATGCAGGGATCCATGAGATCCGTGCATGTATATCAGTGGGAAGGGGATGGGAAAGTGTTAATTTATAGAAAAAAAATTGCGTGGGGTCCCCCCTCCTAAGCCAAACCAGCCTCGGGCTCTTTGAGCCGGTCCTGGTTGCAAAAATATGGGAAAAAAATTGACAGGGGTACTCCCATATTTAAACAACCAGCACCGGGCTCTGCGCCTGGTCCTGGTTCCAAAAATACGAGGGACAAAAAGCGTAGGGGTCCCCCGTATTTTTGAAACCAGCACCGGGCTCCACTAGCTGGACAGATAATGCCACAGCCGGGGGTCACTTTTATACAGCGCCCTGCGGCCGTGGCATTAAATACCCAACTAGTCACCCCTGGCCGGGGTACCCTGGAGGAGTGGGAACCCCTTAAATCAGCGGGTGACCGAAAGTAACCTCACCGCTGACCACAAAGTTCCCACCATTGGTTACAATGGAGCGCATAGGCGCTACATTGTAACACTGCCGCGTGCCGCCTGTCAGACAGTACAGGAGCACACAGCCGATCAGGAGGGTGCCACAACGTGGCGCTCCCTGATTGGCTGAAGAAATAATAATTAATAATAATAATAATTTTATTTATATAGCGCTCTTTCTCCAACAGGACTCAAGGCGCTTTACAGACATCAAAAACAATGCACATGATACAGAGGATTTGAGTAATACAACAATAGACAAGCAACACAGACATAAAAGAAAAATCTTAAGCCTACAGAAAGCATAACGCAGGATTGGTGCAGGCATTTTGGGTAATAACTTCCAAGGGTTGTGTATTCCACCCTTATAGGTACCAAGTGCAGCAGCCATCTTGGGCGCTAAGCGTAGGATTACCCAGGGTGGAATAGTCTACCCCTAGAAGAGATGACACAAAATGGGGGTGATTTCAGAGTCCTACAGTTCAGAGTAGGGTTCCAACAAAACCACAAGGTCCATGTATTTTTCATCCCATCCACAAGTGTACCATATGGGGCAGCCATGTTAGGCGCACTTTGAAGGTTACACTGTGGGAGGTGAGCCATACAAGGGCCAAGTTCATATATGGGAAAACTGATGCTTATGTAGTAGTATGATGTACCCTGCATGTAGGGCACAATGGAAAGGTGTGCAATCAGTGGAGGTAAACATTACAGGAAAAACACGTGGTGGGTTGGAAGCGAGCAATGGAGAGAAAAAAAAAAAAACACAATAGCAGGTAACTAGTGGCAGAAGTAGGAGTGGGATAACATTTTGATCAGATCTTAGTTCGGGTGGGTAGTAGAATGAGGGGGGGCATACTCAGACGCAATGACATAAGTCAGAGGGGGTTTCTGGCATTCGGGGAAAGGGGTCCCATGTGAAAACATGGGGCCCCTTTCAGTTCGTGGTCGGGTGTCCGTTTTTTTATTTTTACAAGTACGTGGATTACAAATGGATTACCCGAGGAGCCCTCTACACTGGATTTGGTGAGTTGAATTTTTTCAACAGGTACACCATGGATTCTACATGGAGAAGAGGACCGACCCTCATGTGAACATAAGGTAAGTATGTGTATATGGTGGTGTGTATGTATGCATTAAAGTTATACTTTCAAGGTGTGTGTGTTATGTCTTTATTGGGGTATTTTTTTAGTAGTAGTACTACAGGTACCAGCGGGCCTGGTTTTCCGCCGCATGCTGGTACTTGTGGTTCTCCAAGTACCAGCTTGCGGGGGAGGCTTGCTGGGACTTGTAGTACTGCTACTAAAAACAATATTCATAACTTACAACAAAGGCTATCAGCCCCCCATCCGCAGCCCATTGGATGGGGGGGACAGCCTCGGGCTTCACCCCTGGCCCTTGGGTGGCTGGAGGGGGGGGACCCCTTGATTTAAGGGGTTCCCACTCCTCCAGGGTACCCCGGCCAGGGGTGACTAGTTGGGTATTTAATGCCACGGCCGCAGGGCGCTGTATAAAAGTGACCCCCGGCTGTGGCATTATCTGTCCAGCTAGTGGAGCCCGGTGGTGGTTTCAAAAATACGGGGGACCCCTACGCTTTTTGTCCCCCGTATTTTTGGAACCAGGACCAGGCGCAGAGCCCGGTGCTGGTTGTTAAAATATGGGGGAACCCCTGTCAATTTTTTCCCCATATTTTTGCAACCAGGGCCGCCTCAAAGAGCCCGAGGCTGGTTTGGTTTAGGAGGGGGGACCCATGCATTTTTTTTTTTAAGTTTAAACATTTTTTTTTTTTTTTTTTTTTTACAAGGTGCACAATGAAGCCCAGCACGGATCTCTCAGATCCGGCCGAGATTCATTGTATTAAAGTCGGCAGTGTTTTACAAGTCACTCACGTAAAACACTGCCTAAAAAAACGAATGACACCGACATCGGAAAAAACGAAAATGCAGAATACGGCAGCTTAGTAAATTAGTCGTAATCAATTCAAAAAGTTGCATATTTACACTTTCGATGTCATTCGTGATTGAACTTTGACCTCAAACGGGAAAATACGATTCTTAGTAAATTTACCCCAGGGACTTGTTATATTTCTGTTTCTGAATGCACAGTTTGTTCTACTGCCTTAGTGGCTTTCAGGTTTTTTTACTCTAAGTCAATGGTTCCCAAACTTTTTTGAATCACGGCGCCCTAGAGCATCAGAATTTTTTTCACAGCACCCCTAGGCCAAAAGTTTCTTATTGAGAAATTTAGAAAGAAATATTAAATGAAGTAAATTGTGTTTATATGTTATCCTTGGGTTCAGTTATGTGGTGGGGGACAAGATTTGCTTCTGTTTGTCCACATAGTTAATGATTGGCAGCCACAAGCACTGGTTTTGCCTATTACATTGACCATAAATAATTTAAATTAGTCCTGGACCACCAACCCAGGGCACACCTGCAAGAGCCTCACGGCACCCCAGGGTCCACGGCACACAGTTTGAGAACCACTGCTCTAAGTGAAAAGGTCTTGAATCGTCATGAGAGGCAGAAAAAGATTCCTCACTGACGGTTGCAGAAACACCACTCAGAAATAAAAGCCAAGGTCAAATTCTTTACTTGCCACTGTGTGTGGTGAATGGCATGTTGGCAATTTTATGTTTTTCTGCACCAAACTTTCCCTTTATTAGAGGTGTTTTTTCTTTAACACTGTATATTGTTTTTTGTTGCTGTTTTTTTTAGATGCCCTGATTTAGACTCTCTATGCCCTTGAGCATCAACTTTAGATGATGTTGAAGGACTAGTGTTGTCATCATGATTGGTGGCAGCAGCTGTAGCAAGAGTATTTGGTTGCTCTTCTCTAAACTGATTGCTATCCATTTTTCAATTTGCAGATGAGCAGCTCTGGACATCGGGGATCCGAACATCATCCTCCCGACGTCAAATTCTTGTGGGACTTGGATTTTATATAAGGTGCCGCAGCCGGCTCTCGTCGCTATTTAACTGATACATGCTGCATGCTGCGCTGTACTCTGCAGGGTGCCCCCAACCAGCCCAGCCAATCCACTCTCCCAGGGCATCATACTAATGAGAAATAGCAGTGAAGTGTTACAGAGTATCAAGTGAGTGACAGCAGCCGCTCAGTGATAGGAGTGTTACAAGAGTAAAAAAAAGTGTGAAAAATACATAGATAAAAAACATACAGACAGTGATATAAAATGTAAATATAAGTGTTAAGTGGTGATGGCCTGAAGTGGCCCAGCCTGAGCAGTTCAGGGGGCCCCACGCCCCAATGCTCACCCTAAAAAACTGGTTTGGGGGTGCCCTGCATCCTAGATGTGAACCCCAGAGTGTTAGGGACTTGACCTGGATGTTGGTGGGCAGGCCAGTATATTTGGCCAAACATATGCTAACAACCTCTTATATGATATTTAATTGTAATATATAATGGTAATGGTTGCATAGTGCATCTGCATCCATTTTTCTATCCATTCATACATTGCCCTGCATTTCAGCAGGGCAGGAGAGAGCCTAGATGGGCCCAGGTACTTTTCAGGGGGTGTGGTCTAATCACAGGAGGCGTGGCCATGCACCCTTAGAAAAAAAGACAGAAAAAATAGTACTGTAAGCGCCTCCATGACCACACAGCAGCCCAGCACAAAGCAGCGTGTACTGGGCTGAGAGGAGGAGCTGCAGCTGCTGCCAGGTAAGGGTGGTGGGGGTGGGGAACCTGGGCCTCCCCATCAGTGCTGGGCCCGAGTAATTAGTACCCTCCCTGGCCTGCCCCCTTGGTGCCACTGCATACTTCCCACACCCAGCCAGAGTAATACATGGGGGAGAAGCGGTATCAGTGCACATAACGTCTCCCCCATAATGACATCTGCCCCTTAGTGTCCAGCATCCTGAAGGGATTTTACCAGCTACTCTGTCAGCCACCCAGCCCGCTAGAGTGACAGCCAGTCTACAGCACAGTGAGCAGCAGCGTGTATTACACCTGAGACTAGCCCGGCGTAGTGCCCACAGACACTGACAGCACCACTTACCTGATACCCAGATTGTACAACATAAACACTGCATAGTGGGGGTAATTCCAAATTGATCGCAGCAGGATTTTTGTTAGCAATTGGGCAAAACCATGTGCACTGCAGGGGAGGCAGATATAACATGTGCAGAGAGAGTTAGATTTGGGTGGGGTGTGTTCAGTCTGCAATCTAATTTGCAGTGTAAAAATAAAGCAGCCAGTATTTACCCTGCACAGAAACAAAATAACCCACCCAAATCTAACTCTCTCTACACATGTTACATCTGCCTCCCCTGCAGTGCACATGGTTTTGCCCAATTGCTATCAAAAATCCTGCTGCGATCAACTTGGAATTACCCCCAGTGTTAGACACTAGCTCAGCAATCCGTTCTCAGATACTGGGATACACAGGTGACTCCTCATTTATCACTTCACATTCACCACCTGGTGGCCGTTAGGAAGACTGCAGCTGAGGAACTGTTAGGGCACAGGGAGAGTGTGCCAGTTACCCAAACTCGCTTTATCAGCCCCATACCGGGTCACAGATATTACCACTGAGTTCTATGGTTATAATATTTGTGAGATATTACAGAACCGGTCACAAATATATTGATTCTGCTGCACTGTAACGTATTTGTCATTTATATCGTAACGTACTTTCCTTATTAACGTGACATCACAGTGACCCAACGTTACATCTGACTGTCCACACATGTAGTGACTTACTGGGGGTCTCTGGGGGACCTCATCTCTCTGCCTAACCACTAAGGGAGTCCAGAAGCAAGTGTAATGAGGAGGCATCGGGAAAGCCAGGACTGACGACAGCGGTCAGGGGGAAACAGGATCCACACACCGACACCCAGTGGTGTATTGTATTACACCAACACGCCCGTTTTTTGCAACTCTCCCAGGCAGCGCAGCCAGAAGGCCAGCAGGACCAGATCTGTACGTGCGCAGTGCGGCCTCGGCACATGATCATTAGACTTCGGAGATTAGCGTAGACCTCTGGATCATGGCCGGTGGCTCATGGTGGACAGAGGACGTTTGCGGAACCAGAGGAATCTGACCACTAATTTCTACATTTCTGCAATGAAATTCTGCCCCAGATGACTCATTTTAGGGAACCCACGTGGAACTTATCACTGAGGAGGCAAATTACTGACCAGCCGGAGGGCAACCCCTCTACAGTTACAGTTTGATGACAATTTAACCAGTAGTCCCAGCGCCGTGGGCAGAATGGGACCAGTTTCACAGTTTAGGTAAGTACAGTAAGGGCCCTGATTCAGTGATGGTTTAAGTACATCTCCGATGTTTGTGGGTCTGCGATGGTGACCCGATGCCGCATCTTCCGGCGCAGCGTTGGATCAGCGCTACATGCAGGAGGCTCACACTGCGTCATCTATAAATCAGGCCCCAAATGTAAATCATCCTGCCCCAGTCCCTGATTTAGATGTGGGCACAGGTGGTCGCCCCTCTGCCACTTTCTGTAAATGCCACTAGAAAGCCCTCCCCCCGGGGTATATCCGCGCGTATGAGGAGTGCGACAGCCCAGTATCAGGGCTGCTGCAAGTTTCCATCAGTCACACCATGGAAACTTGCAGCAGCCCTATTGCAAGTGGAGATTTACCATCAGGGCATGCTTCATCACCACGCCCAGAATCTCCCATAGCAACGCATAGACAGACATCACCACGCCCAGAATCTCCCATAGCAACGCATAGACAGTCATCACCACGCCCAGAATCTCCGACAGACATCACCGCGCCCAGAATCTCCCATAGCACGCCCAAAGACAGACATCAACGCGCATCTGTGTGGTCGTGTCCCAATCACCACACAGGAACGCCATGCGTCTCAATGACAACAGCGCCTCCGTGTGTACACCCCATGTAGTGCATGAGCCATATGAGGTTTCAGGTGTTTCTGCGCACACGCAATAGCTAAAAACCACTCATGTATGTGACTACTGTCATTGTGTGCGAATGAGGCCCAATATCCCAATGCAGGGAGACCCAGGCCAGGACTGCAGGGTATCAGGGACAGAGCACACTATGGGCTGCAGGTCATGTTTAATCACGTCTCAGGCTGACACCACACAGGATACAATCAGTGCATGCAGACGGTAATTGCAGAACAGGAATGATAGCTATTCCTATAGCGGCGACTCCTCGTGCAGAGCAGAATGGGTGGATAGAGCGGAGCTGCAGCGTCATGCAGAGCGGACGGATCATTTCTTGGGGAGCTGGCTGAAAATGCAGGCCAGGCACATTGGGATCACCGGGGCGTCAATTGGCTTTCGTAGCGATTGTACCTTCAGAGCTTCTGCTCCCGGAGCTGCGATCACTGCAGCCTGCAGTAAAAGAATACAGTCACCCATGACAACATGTACTGTAAGTGACAATAGTGGAAGCAGTGATAAAAGTGGAGAAGTGAGCCGGTGGAGAAGTTGCCCATGGCAACCAATCAGCTGCTCTGTATAGTTGTATAGTATGCAAATTATAAATGTTACGTCAATGCTGATTGGTTGTCATGGGCAACTTCTCCACTGGCTCACTTCTTCACTTTTATCACTACTTAGTACATCCCCCACAGAGAGATAAAGTACCAGCCAATCAGCTCCTAGCTGTCATTTTTCAACCACAGCCAGTGACGTGACATGACTCAACTTTATCTCTTGTTAAGGCTTAATACATTTGGGCCAGCGTCCTGAATTGTCATTTCCATAATATTCCGGCGTGTGCCCAGGTATTCCGTGCCCATGTCAGCCCTGTAAAAGCCACCAGACACATTCTGTACATATACGCTGTGGGTACTCTGAGGGGCATAGCTAATAAACATGTTTTGTGGGAAATTAATGGAAAACGGATTGTTTTGGGGTGTAGTATCCCCTACAGGGCTTCCGCTACAGATATTGGAGTTTCTCTGTGGGCAACTAGATTACTAGCCCTGCATCTAATGCCATCTTATATCTTAATACGGCGTTAGCCATGAGAACCGGTCAGTCGGGATCCCGATGCACAGTAATTCAGTGTTACATGCAAAAGTAGCCAGTATATTCCCCACCTATAATTATATTTCTCTATCGTCCTAGTGGATGCTGGGGTTCCTGAAAGGACCATGGGGAATAGCGGCTCCGCAGGAGACAGGGCACAAAAAGTAAAGCTTTTCCAGATCAGGTGGTGTGCACTGGCTCCTCCCCCATGACCCTCCTCCAGACTCCAGTTAGATTTTTGTGCCCGGCCGAGAAGGGTGCAATTCTAGGTGGCTCTCATAAAGAGCTGCTTAGAGAAAGTTTAGCTTAGGTTTTTTATTTTACAGTGATTCCTGCTGGCAACAGGATCACTGCAACGAGGGACTTAGGGGAGAAGTAGTGAACTCACCTGCGTGCAGGATGGATTGGCTTCTTGGCTACTGGACATCAGCTCCAGAGGGACGATCACAGGTACAGCCTGGATGGTCACCGGAGCCGCGCCGCCGGCCCCCTTGCAGATGCTGAAGTAAGAAGAGGTCCAGAATCGGCGGCTGAAGACTCCTGCAGTCTTCTAAAGGTAGCGCACAGCACTGCAGCTGTGCGCCATTTTCCTCTCAGCACACTTCACACGCAGTCACTGAGGGTGCAGGGCGCTGGGGGGGGGCGCCCTGGGAGGCAAATGAAAACCTATTAAAAGGCTAAAAATACCTCACATATAGCCCCCAGAGGCTATATGGAGATATTTAACCCCTGCCTGGATTCACAAAATAGCGGGAGACGAGCCCGCCGGAAAAGGGGCGGGGCCTATCTCCTCAGCACACGGCGCCATTTCCTCTCACAGCTCCGCTGGTCAGGACGGCTCCCAGGTCTCTCCCCTGCACTGCACTACAGAAACAGGGTAAAACAGAGAGGGGGGGCAAATTTAATGGCAATATTTTGATATATATATAAAGCAGCTATAAGGGAGCACTTATTATAAGGCTATCCCTGTCATATATAGCGCTTTTTTGGTGTGTGCTGGCAGACTCTCCCTCTGTCTCCCCAAAGGGCTAGTGGGTCCTGTCTTCGTGTAGAGCATTCCCTGTGTGTCTGCTGTGTGTCGGTACGTGTGTGTCGACATGTATGAGGACGATATTGGTGTGGAGGCGGAGCAATTGCCAAATATGGGGATGTCACCTCCTAGGGGGTCGACACCAGAATGGATGCCTTTATTTGTGGAATTACGGGATAGCGTCAACTCGCTTAAGCAGTCGTTTGACGACATGAGGCGGCCGGACAATCAATTAGTGCCTGTCCAGGCGCCTCAAACACCGTCAGGGGCTGTGAAACGCCCTTTGCCTCAGTCGGTCGACACAGACCCAGACACAGGCACTGATTCCAGTGGTGACGGTGACGAATCAACCGTATTTTCCAGTAGGGCCACACGTTATATGATTTTGGCAATGAAGGAGGCGTTACATTTAGCTGATACTACAGGTACCACTAAACAGGGTATTATGTGGGGTGTGAAAAAACTACCTATAGTTTTTCCTGAATCAGAAGAATTAAATGACGTGTGTGATGAAGCGTGGGTTGCCCCTGATAAAAAGCTGATAATTTCAAAGAAATTATTGGCATTATACCCTTTCCCGCCAGAGGTTAGGGAGCGCTGGGAAACACCTCCTAGGGTGGACAAGGCGCTCACACGCTTATCTAAACAAGTGGCGTTACCCTCTCCTGAGACGGCCGCACTTAAAGATCCATCAGATAGGAGGATGGAAAATATCCAAAAAAGTATATACACACATGCAGGTGTTATACTACGACCAGCTATAGCGACTGCCTGGATGTGCAGTGCTGGGGTAGTTTGGTCAGAGTCCCTGATTGAAAATATTGATACCCTGGACAGGGACAATATATTACTGTCGTTAGAACAAATAAAGGATGCATTTCTTTATATGCGTGATGCACAGAGGGATATCTGCACACTGGCATCACGGGTAAGTGCTATGTCCATTTCGGCCAGAAGAGCTTCATGGACGCGACAGTGGACAGGCGATGCGGATTCAAAACGGCATATGGAAGTTTTGCCGTATAAAAGGGAGGAGTTATTTGGAGTCGGTCTATCAGATTTGGTGGCCACGGCTACAGCCGGGAAATCCACCTTTCTACCTCAAGTCACTCCCCAACAGAAAAAGGCACCGACTTTTCAACCGCAGCCCTTTCGTTCCTTTAAAAATAAGAGAGCAAAGGGCTATTCATATCTGCCACGAGGCAGAGGTCGAGGGAAGAGACAGCAACAGGCAGCTCCTTCCCAGGAACAGAAGCCCTCCCCGGCTTCTACAAAAGCCTCAGCATGACGCTGGGGCTTCTCAAGCGGACTCGGGGACGGTGGGCGGTCGTCTCAAAAATTACAGCGCGCAGTGGGCTCACTCGCAGGTAGATCCCTGGATCCTGCAGATAATATCTCAGGGGTACAGGTTGGAATTAGAGACAGATCCACCTCGCCGTTTCCTGAAGTCTGCTTTACCAACGTCCCCCTCCGAAAGGGAGACGGTTTTGGAAGCCATTCACAAGCTGTACTCTCAGCAGGTGATAGTCAAGGTACCTCTTCTACAACAAGGGAAGGGGTATTATTCCACTCTATATTGTGGTACCGAAGCCGGATGGCTCGGTAAGGCCTATTCTAAATCTGAAGTCCTTGAACCTGTACATAAAGAAGTTCAAGTTCAAGATGGAGTCACTCAGAGCAGTGATAGCGAACCTGGAAGAAGGGGACTTTATGGTATCCTTGGACATCAAGGATGCGTATCTCCACGTTCCAATTTACCCCTCACACCAGGGGTACCTCAGGTTCATTGTACAAAACTGTCACTATCAGTTTCAGACGCTGCCGTTTGGTTTGTCCACGGCACCTCGGGTCTTTACAAAGGTAATGGCCGAGATGATGATTCTTCTTCGAAGAAAAGGCGTATTAATTATCCCATACTTGGACGATCTCCTAATAAGGGCAAGGTCCAGAGAACAGCTAGAGATGGGATTAGCACTATCTCAAGAGGTGCTAAAGCAGCACGGATGGATTCTGAATATTCCAAAATCCCAATTAATGCCGACAACTCGTCTGCTGTTCCTAGGGATGATTCTGGACACGGTTCAGAAAAAGGTTTTTCTTCCCGAGGAAAAAGCCAAGGAGTTATCCGACCTGGTCAGGAACCTCCTAAAACCAGGAAAGGTGTCTGTACATCAATGCACAAGAGTCCTGGGAAAAATGGTGGCTTCTTACGAAGCAATTCCATTCGGCAGATTCCATGCAAGAATTTTCCAAAGGGATCTGTTGGACAAATGGTCAGGGTCGCATCTTCAGATGCACCTGCGGATAACCCTGTCTCCAAGGACAAGGGTATCTCTTCTGTGGTGGTTGCAGAGGGCTCATCTATTGGAGGGCCGCAGATTCGGCATACAGGATTGGATCCTGGTGACCACGGACGCCAGCCTGAGAGGCTGGGGAGCAGTCACACAAGGAAGAAACTTCCAGGGAGTGTGGTCGAGCCTGGAAAAGTCTCTTCACATAAACATTCTGGAACTAAGAGCAATCTACAATGCTCTAAGCCAGGCGGAACCTCTGCTTCAAGGAAGACCGGTGTTGATCCAGTCGGACAACATCACGGCAGTCGCCCATGTAAACAGACAGGGCGGCACAAGAAGCAGGAGTGCAATGGCAGAAGCTGCCAGGATCCTTCGCTGGGCGGAGAATCACGTGATAGCACTGTCAGCAGTGTTCATCCCGGGCGTGGACAACTGGGAAGCAGACTTCCTCAGCAGACACGATCTTCACCCGGGAGAGTGGGGACTTCATCCAGAAGTTTTCCACATGCTAATAAACCGTTGGGAAAGACCAATGGTGGACATGATGGCGTCTCGCCTCAACAAAAAACTGGACAGGTATTGCGCCAGGTCAAGAGATCCGCAGGCAATAGCTGTGGACGCGCTGGTAACACCTTGGGTGTACCAGTCGGTGTATGTGTTTCCTCCTCTGCCTCTCATACCAAAGGTATTGAGAATCATACGGCAAAGCGGAGTA
The DNA here is from genome assembly GCF_028390025.1 of Pseudophryne corroboree. NCBI lineage: Eukaryota > Metazoa > Chordata > Amphibia > Anura > Myobatrachidae > Pseudophryne > Pseudophryne corroboree. The sequence continues at coordinate 839,852,315 of NC_086448.1, forward strand.
AGAACGATACTAGTGGCTCCGGATTGGCCAAGAAGGTCTTGGTACCCGGAACTTCAAGAGATGGTCACGGACGATCCGTGGCCTCTACCTCTGAGAAGGGACCTGCTTCAACAGGGTCCCTGCCTCTTTCAAGACTTACCGCGGCTGCGTTTGACGGCATGGCGGTTGAACGCCAGATCCTAAAAGGAAAAGGCATTCCAGAAGAAGTCATTCCTACCTTGATTAAGGCAAGAAAGGAAGTCACCGCGAAGCATTATCACCGCATTTGGCGGAAATATGTTGCGTGGTGCGAGGATCGGAGTGCTCCGATGGAGGAATTTCAACTGGGTCGTTTCCTACATTTCCTGCAATCAGGATTGTCTATGGGTCTCAAATTGGGATCTATTAAGGTTCAAATTTCGGCCCTGTCAATATTCTTCCAAAAAGAATTGGCCTCAGTCCCTGAGGTCCAGACTTTTGTCAAAGGAGTACTGCATATACAGCCTCCTGTGGTGCCTCCGGTGGCACCGTGGGATCTAAATGTAGTTTTAGATTTCCTCAAATCCCATTGGTTTGAACCACTAAAAAATGTGGATTTGAAATATCTCACATGGAAAGTGACTATGTTACTGGCCCTGGCTTCCGCCAGGAGAGTATCTGAACTGGCGGCTTTATCTTATAAAAGCCCTTATTTAATTTTCCATTCGGATAGGGCAGAGCTGCGGACGCGTCCGCATTTTCTCCCTAAGGTGGTATCAGCGTTTCACCTGAACCAGCCTATTGTAGTGCCTGCGGCTACAAGCGACTTGGAGGACTCCAAGTTGTTGGACGTTGTCAGAGCTTTAAAAATATACATTTCAAGGACGGCTGGAGTCAGAAAATCTGACTCGCTGTTTATACTGTATGCACCCAACAAGTTGGGTGCGCCTGCTTCTAAGCAGTCGATTGCTCGTTGGATTTGTAACACAATTCAACTTGCACATTCTGTGGCAGGCCTGCCACAGCCTAAATCTGTTAAGGCCCATTCCACAAGGAAGGTGGGCTCATCTTGGGCGGCTGCCCGAGGGGTCTCGGCATTACAACTCTGCCGAGCAGCTACGTGGTCAGGGGAGAACACGTTTGTAAAATTCTACAAATTTGATACCCTGGCAAAAGAGGACCTGGAGTTCTCTCATTCGGTGCTGCAGAGTCTTCCGCACTCTCCCGCCCGTTTGGGAGCTTTGGTATAATCCCCATGGTCCTTTCAGGAACCCCAGCATCCACTAGGACGATAGAGAAAATAAGAATTTACTTACCGATAATTCTATTTCTCGGAGTCCGTAGTGGATGCTGGGCGCCCATCCCAAGTGCGGATTATCTGCAATACTTGTACATAGTTATTGTTAACTAATTCGGGTTATTGTTTAGGGAGCCATCTTTCAGAGGCTCCTCTGTTATCATACTGTTAACTGGGTTTAGATCACAAGTTGTACGGTGTGATTGGTGTGGCTGGTATGAGTCTTACCCGGGATTCAAAATCCTCCCTTATTGTGTACGCTCGTCCGGGCACAGTACCTAACTGGAGTCTGGAGGAGGGTCATAGGGGGAGGAGCCAGTGCACACCACCTGATCTGGAAAAGCTTTACTTTTTGTGCCCTGTCTCCTGCGGAGCCGCTATTCCCCATGGTCCTTTCAGGAACCCCAGCATCCACTACGGACTCCGAGAAATAGAATTATCGGTAAGTAAATTCTTATTATTACATTTTCCCCTTTCACTTTTCTATGTGGTTTATACAGGTATCAGTATAACTTAGTGACCTTCTGCCAGAACGGAATTGTTGGTTTATGTTGGAGCTATGCCTGAAAGATTCTAGTTGGTTCCACTGTAATTAGCCTGGATATCTAATCTGACAAGGAACCGTCTATACAGTCTCATGAATTACTCACAATTGCCCTTTCATTAGCTCTTACCTGCCCCCTGCCTGGTGTTACAGCACCTCACCACTAGATGGCACCAGTGTCACAGTGCAGGACAGTAACTTACTGCATCCAGTCTTGGGGTCGGGCCTGTGGACTTGGGGTTCAGGAGAAGGGGAGCAGCGGTGACAGCTGCCAGGAGACTGAAGATCACACAATACCTGAGCCAGTTCCTCATGGTCCTCCGTCTGTCCTCGCTCTCAGTGTTCCGTTCCTTGTCCACTTTCCCTTTTATATTGTCTCACCTTGTACCTGCAGTGCAGACTCTCACTTCCCCCAGATTAGTATCTGAGTACAATAAACAATGAGGGTGAGGCGGAGATTCAGTAAATATTAGCCAGTATTCTACATTGCACAATGAGTTATTGTCTCCAACAAACCTGAAATGATAGAGACAAAACATACAGGGGTAAATGTAACAGGGTACGAGATGTCTTGTAAATGACTGGTGCTTTAAAGATACGGGTAATCTCACCCGAAGTCTCATACCTCTGGTAACTCAGACTCTATTACATTTACCCCACGCATTGCACCCATTACAGAAACGACATTGGTTGTAGTGAGTATGGAGTAGAAGAGAAGGAAAAGCACATGAGGGGAGAGGGCCCTGCTTGTGAGAGCTTACATTCTAAAGGGGAGGGGCAGACAGACAGGGGTGACACAGATGGGGTAGACAGTGAGCGAGGAACAGAGGGTTGGGATGAGATTTGACTGGGTTTGGTGAAGAAGTGGGTCTTGAGAGCCCGTTTGTAGTTTTGTAGAGAGGTGGAGAGTCTGAGGGGGAAACAAAGAGAATTCCGGAGATAGGGAGCAGCACGTGAGAAAATAGAATTTTAATTACCTACCGGTAATTCCTTTTCTCGTAATCCGTAGAGGACACTGGGGTCCACATTAGTACCATGGGGTATAGATGGGTCCACTAGGAGCCTTGGGCACTTTAAGAAATTAATAGTGTGCGCTAGCTCCTCCCTCTATGCCCCTCCTACCAGACTCAGTTCAGAAACTGTGCCCAAGGAGACGGACATACCTTGAGAGAAGGATTCAAAGGACAGTGGTGAGATTTGAACCAGCACACACAAACAAGAGGAAAACAAAGCTAACCAAACTGGAACAGGAACAGCAACAGCTGAACCAACAGGAATACTTAACCAAGTAATGGTGCAGGAAACACGAAGTACTGGGCGGGCGCCCAGTATCCTCTACAGACTATGAGAAAAGGATTTATCGGTAGGTAATTAAAATCCTATTTTCTCTTATGTCCTAGAGGATACTGGGGTCCACATTAGTACCATGGAGATGTACCAAAGCTGGTGGGAGAGTGCAGAGGTTCCTGCAGAACTGATTGACCAAACTGAAGGTCCTCAGCGGCCAAAGTATCGAACTTGTAGAACTTAGCAAACAAGTCCGAACCCGACCAAATAGCCGCTCGGCAGAGCTGTAAAGCTGAGACACCCTGGCCAGCCGCCCAGGAAGAACCCACTGACCTAGTAGAGTGGGCCTGTACAGATCTTGGAACCGGCAAACCTGCTGTAAAGTAAGCATGCTGGATAGTGAGCCTGATCCAGTGAGCAATAAACTGCTTTGAAGCAGGACACCCAATTTTATTGGGATCATAGAGAACAAACAGCGAGTCCGATTTTCTGTGACGAGCTGTCCTCTTCACATAAATCTTCAAAGCCCTCACAACATCTAGGGACTTTGAGGTAGAAGAGGTGTCGGTAACCACCGGAACCACAATAGGTTGGTTGAAACGCAGACACCACCTTTGGAAGAAATTGCTGACGAGTTCTGAGTTCAGCTTTATCCTCAGGAAAAATCAAATAGGAGCTCTTGTGAGACAACGCCCCCAGTTCCGACACATGCCTGGCTGATGCCAGTGCCAACAGTGTGACGGTCTTCCACGTAAGAAACTTTACGTCCACCTCCTGTAAGGGCTCAAACCATTCTGATTGGAGGAACTGCAACACCACATTGAGATCCCAAGGTGCCATGGGAGGCACAATGGGAGGTTGGATGTGCAGAACACCCTTCAAGAACGTCTGAACCTCAGGGAGGGCAGCCAATTGTTTCTGGAAGAAAATGGACAAGGCTGAAATCTGGACTTTTATGGAGCCCAGGCGCAGGCCCACATCCACACCTGACTGCAGAAAAAGAAGAAAACAACCCAGTTGAAATTCCACCGCAGGAAATTTCCTGTTCTCACACCAAGAGACGTATTTTTTCCAAATACAGAGGTAATGCTTAGAAGTTACCCCTTTTCTGGCTTGGATCAAAGTCGGAATAACCTTATCCAGAATTCCTTTCTGGGCTCAACTTCCATGCCGCCAAATGTAGCCGTGGTAAGTCTTGATAGACGAACGGCCCCTGTTGCAGGAGATCCTCTCGAAGAGGCAGAAGCCACGGATCCCCCAGGAGCAAGTCCAGTAGATCCGCGTACCAAGCCCGTCTTGGCCAGTCTGGAGCAATGAGAATTGCTTGAACCTTTTCCCTTTTTATTCTTTTGAGAATCTGTGGGATCAATGGAAGTGGTTGAACACATACACCATCTGGTAGACCCATGGGGTCGCCAGAGCGTCCACCGCCACTGCCTGTGGGTCCCTCTACCTGGAACAATACTGCTGGAGCTTCTTGTTTAGACGAGAGGCCATCATGTCGATTTGTGGAATGCCCCACCAACATGTCAAGCACCCGAACACCTCCGGGTGGAGGCCCCTCTCTCCTGGATGGAGGTCGTGTCTGCTGAGGAAGTCTGCTTCCCAGTTGTCTACTCCTAGAATGAAGATTGCCAACAACGCCACCGCGTGTCTTTCTGCCCAGAGGAGAATTCTTGTCACCTCTGACATTGCTGCTGTGCTCTTCGTTCCGCCCTGTCGGTTTATGTACGTTACTGCCGTCACATTGTCTGACTGAACTTGAATGGGTTGATCTTAAAGAAGATTTGATGCCCGTAGAAGGGCATTGTATATGGCCCTTAGTTCCAGAATGTTGATTGGAAGAATGGTTTCCTGACTTGACCATTTTCCTTGGAACTGCACCCCCTGGGTGACTGCTCTCCAACCTCTGAGGCTTGCGTCTGTGGTTAGGAGAATCCAATTTTGAATCCCGAACTTTCAGCCCTCAGTCAGGTGAGAAGTCTGAAGTCACCACAGAAGAGAAATCCGGGCTTTTGGCGACAGACATATAATCTGGTGCATGTGGAGATGCGATCTGGACCACTTGTCCAACAGATTGAGCTGGAAGGGCCTTGCATGAAACCTTCCGTACTGTAGCGCCTCGTAGGTGGCTACCATCTTCCCCAGAAGGTGAATGCAGGGATGCACCGATATCCGGGTTGGTTTCAAGACATCCCGCACCATCGACTGGTTTACCAATGCCTATTCCAATGGAAGGAATACCTTCTGAGCCTACATATCCAGTATCATCCCCAGGAACGGAAGCCTCCGTGTTGTTTCTAGGTGAGATTTTGGTAGGTTCAGAATCGACCCGTGACGCCGGAGTAGTCGAGTTGAGAGGGCAATGTTGTCCAACAACCTCTCCCTGGATGGTGCCTTTATCAGCAGGTCGTCCAGGTACGGAATTATGTTCACTTCCTGTTTGCGGAGGAGAAACATCATCTCTGCCATTACCTTGGTGAACACCCTCAGTGCCGTGGAGAGGCCAAATGGCAGGGCCTGGAACTGGTAGTGACAGTCCTGTAATGCAAACCTTAGATAAGCCTGATGAGGTGGCCAGATTGGAATATGAAGGTATGCATCCTTGATATCCAGAGACACCAAGAATTCCCCTTCCTCCAGACCTGAGATCACCACTCTCAGAGACTCCATCTTGAATTTGAACATCCGTAAATACTGGTTTAAAATGGGTCTTACCAAACCGTCCGGCTTCGGTACCACAAACAGGTTGGAATAAGGGGGGTCATTCCGAGTTGATCGCTCACTAGCAGTTTTTAGCAGCCGTGCACTGGGTGTGTATTTTAGCTTAGCAGAAGTGCGAACGAATGTATCGCGGAGCGCATGCAAAAAAAATTTGTGTAGTTTCAGAGTAGCTCAAAACCTACTCAGCACTTGCAATCACTTCAGCCTATTGAGTTCCGGATTTGACGTCACACATCCACCCAGCATTTGCCCAGCCACGCCTGCGTTTTTCCTGGCATGCCTGCGTTTTCCCAAACACTCCCTGAAAACGGTCAGTTGCCACCCAGAAACGCCCACTTCATGTCAATCCCTCTGCCGCAACCAGTGCAACTGAAATGCATCGCTAGACCCTATGCAAAACGACATCATTCGTTGTGCCCGTACGTTGCACGTTCGCATTGCGCCGCATATGCATGCGCAGAACTGCCGTTTTTTTGCCTGATCGCTGCGTTGCAAACAAATGCAGCTATTGATCAACTCGGAATGACCCCCAATAACCTTTGTTCTGCAGCTGAGGTGGAACTGGAACAATGACCTGAGTCTGTAGCAGTTTTTGAATTGCATCCTGTAAAATTATACTTTCCTCTTGAGAAGCTGGTAAGACTGATTTGAAGAATCTGTGAGGTGGGAGTTCCAGAAACTCCAGTCTGTAACCCTTGGTGATAAGGTCTATGACCCAGGGATCCTGGCATGATGTTGCCCATATGTGACTGAAATCGCTTAATGGGGCTCCCACCTGCCTGTCTTCCAGGCAGTGCGGTCCACCATCATGCTGAAGGCTTAGAGGAAGCAGAACCTGAGGTCTGTTCCTGTGAACCTGCAGTAGCTGTTTTTTGGGGTTTACCTCTGTGGCCGGAGAGACCAACCAGCCACACGTGTAATGGCGGCTGCGGCACTGAAGGTGTTAACCCTCGTGCCCGGCGCCATATTAAGGGACAATGGGCGCTGGGCGTCACTGTTAAACGTACTTACGGCGCTGGGCACGGACTGTTTAAAAGTTTGTTTAATGATGTGTTTTACTTTTAACATGTCATATGTAGTGCTCTGTGCACCATTGCAGGAAGACATGTTTAAATGTATTTATTTTATATTCAAGACAGGCTTGGTGTATATTTAAAGGAAAAATGCAGTTACTATAGCTGTCTGAATAAGCAACTCTTATCCTCTGGAAATAGGAAGTGGCATGCTAATGGCTCTGTCCTAGCAGTGAGGTGTGAAGGACAATACCTTTTGATGTGTAAGTTCCTTAGAGAGAGATACTAATCACTGGGTCTATGGTCTTGGAATATATGTTTGATGTAGGGGATGTAATTTATATACGTTCCGTGAATGGCAGATAAAGGAAGGAAGACTGTTTGTTTGTATTGTAGCTATTCCTGTTGTAATCTTAAACACTGGGTTTGCCTGCAGATGGGAATAACCAGACACATTTGTATTTTGAAGATATGTGATAAATTTATCAATAGTGAATGTTAATCTGATACCAAACGTTGTCTGGGTGACAGGAAGGAGGATATTGTTTTATTGCACTTATATCCTTGTAAAATTTAATTTATTGGTATTTTGTAAAATAACCTGATTGGTTGGAGAAGACAGGGAGGGCTTACCCCCCTGTGATACTGTGTGGAAAACTGACATAAAAAGGAGACCTGCGTGCCTCCAGTGTGGAATTGTAACATCTTCTTCTGCTGAAAACATCTTGATTGTATGCTGTTGCCCCTAGCAATAGGGAGGAGCCTTTTTAAAGGTTATTTGAGCAATAAACACCTTTGCCTCAAGAAGACTGCTTCATCTTGTGACCTACAGGGTTAGGCCAAACCTAGCCCCGTTCTCCGGCTGTCCAGGGAAGCACCTGACGTCTCCAAGCTCCGCCTTCCGCCAGCTACCGGTAGAGGCCTAGCAAGTGGCTAGAGGGGATTCGTCAACACCACACAGCTGTGGTAAAGCAGTGCGTCGGCACATACAGAGCAGAACCGTGGTTCCAAACGCCACGGCAGGTTAGGAGTTTGGTGGTGGCAGCGAGAACCCGCCCACAGCGCAGTGGGTGGAGTCAGTAACAGGCGGTTACTGACGGTAAGAGGGAATCCTCTATGTGGTCAGGCCTCGTGCGGCTTGACCTTCCAATCTGTGCGCAGTCGACGGGACGCGAAAGCGGCGAGTGCTTTCGTACGGTACCGTCCTGTCACAGAAATTGGTGGCATAGTGGTGGGATATTCCCAGGCGGCTTTTCATCACCCGATTGGAGAAGCCGAGTTACTCAGGAGAGGAGTAACTGCAGCGCAGGAGAACGCACAAGATGGCGGAATTCAGCGGAATGTCCAAGGAGGATCTGGAGATCGTATGCCAGGGGAAGGGTGTGGATATCCCTTCCAACGCGTCCAGAAGCGTCATGAAGGCGGCGCTCAGGAGCGTGGAGGAGTCTCATCGGGCGGAGGTGGAAAGCACTGACGGCGTCAGCATCGCAGAGGACGGCCCAACAGTGGACCTTCGTAAGGAACCGGTGAGAACCACAAGCCCCGCCCTCTCTCACAGCAGCAATGTTTCCTAGCAATCCCTAGCAGGGCCAGGATCCCAACGTCCCAGGGGGGGCGGCCCGGATACCCTAGCAGATCGGCTAGTGGAATTGGGGGAAAGGGCAACGGAGCAAGAGCGCTTGATCATCATCCAGATGTGGCGTGATGAGCGGGCACCACAGGCCGTGGTACCCCGGGAGCCGTTGTCAGCTGTTGTACACAGATCAGGACGTATACAGTTTGCCAAGTTTGCAGACAGTGATGGGGACATTGATGGACATTTGCAAGTTTTTGAAAGGACTTGTAAACTACACGATCTACCCAAGTCAGAGTGGGTGAGACACCTTGTGCCCACTCTGCATGGAGAGGCCTTGGAGGCCTATCGAGGAGTGGCGACGGAGGACTGTGGGAACTACGACGAAGTCGCGAAGGCCCTCCTCCAGCGATTCTTCATCACTCCAGAGTCTTACAGGAAGAAGTTCAGAGACTTGCCCAAGAATCCTAGCAGCACCCATGAGCAGTTCGCCACCCAGCTGCGGCAGTACGTGGTGAAGTGGGTGAAGGATTCGGAAGCCACTACATGGGATGCACTGATCGACCTGATCTGCAGAGAGCAGTTCTACCGCAGGTGCGCCCAAGAAGTGAAGGAGTGGGTGCTAGATCGGGAGCCACCCAGCTTAAAAATGGCTGCCCAATTAGCCGACAAATATGTGGCAATTCGGCCACGGGGGCAGAAGCTCCCCGCCAGCAGCCAGCTCCAACAGACTGTACCACCAAGGGGACCCCCCTCTTCAGCTCATCAACCCCAAAGACAAGCATCTTCCAACCCGGGTGCTCTTGGCCAGCAACCGCACCGCAGCGTCCCTGCAACTGATCAGAGATCATCGGTGCCACGACTGGAGAAGAAGTGCTACGGCTGTGGGAAAATCGGACATCTGAGGATGAACTGTCCTGCATCCCAAGCACCCCAGACTCGTGCCCCAAATCCGAGTGCTGGTGCCCGGATCGCTTGTTTGACGAGAGGAGATGAGCCTACAGAGACTGTTCCCCCTCCAGTCAGTCCGATGGAGTGTGGCGAGAGACAGGTGCACTCTGCGGAGAGAGTCACCTGCATGGCCAAACAGCCCCTACACAACATGTGGAGGCACCTGCAGCCAGTCCACGTGGGACCCCTGCAGGGAGAAGGCCTAAGAGACTCTGGGGCCTCAATCACTGTGGTGAGCCCCCACCTTATAGATCCTGCTGCAGTATTGCAGGGTCGCACTGCCACGGTCACCCTGGCAGAAGGAACAGAAAAAGCGGTTCCCATGGCAAGAGTCTACCTGGACTGGGGAGCTGGACCAGAGTTGCGAGAAGTTGCCGTCATGGATGGTCTCCCAACTGATGTGGTCCTAGGAAATGATCTGGGTGGTGGGATCGTCACTATGTTTGTTGGCGCCATTCCCCGGAGTCAAGTTCCAAAACCACCGTTGACATCAGCTACTCCAGCAGAGCCCAGCCCAGAGGAAAAGACTACAGCTGCTAGACAACTGCCAGCACAGCCAACCACAGCATCAACCAGCCCAGAGGAAAAGATTACAGCGGCTAGATCAGTACATCGACCCCGCATGCCTTTTGCCTCTGGTATGCCTACGTCCCCTAGCAACGCAGAGGATGTCGGTTCCAGCTCGTGTGATCCTGTGGGGGTGCCCAATGATGCTCCTGACCCAAGTGGTTTGCCAACTCCGGCGGTGAGTATGAGAAACCACACTGACTTTTCCATGACTGACCCCTACCAGACTGACCCTAGTAGTCCCCACCTAGATCCCCCTGTAGAGTGTCCCAATTTAGGAGAGATTGAGGGCCACAGGCAGGAGTTTAGGGAGGCTCAACTCTCTGACCCATCCCCGAAAGGCATGAGGCGCCACTCTGGCAGCTGCCTTGACAGGGTTGGGGCGGGGAGGTTGACCTGGCGGGAAGGGTTAAGGTACAGGGTAGCCAGGAAAGTGGGAGGGGATAGACCAGATAGGGAATGTGTCCAACTGGTCCCCTCAGGGAACGTTCCTGCACAACCGGTGTCGGTTGCCAGCGAAACCCCTTTGGACAGTAACCCGGAGACAGACCATACCCTGAAGTGCCTGACACAGAGCTTACCCTGGTCTGGAATGTCGGATGACGCCCAGACCAACTGTAAGGCTGGTGCCATGCGTTGGCAGCCGGGGCACTCCAGCGTTTGTGTTGTCTCTGGGCCTCTGCCCATAGGAGAACCCTTGCAGCAAGTTGCTGTGGACATAGCAGGTCCCCTGCCTGTGCGCAGTAGATCGGGGAAGACACGCAGCCTCCCTGTAGTGGATGCCACACAGGATCCAGAGGCTGGTGGTCTGGCCGCCATCACTGTGGCACAGGTAGCGGACGAGGAGGGAAGAGTAGGCCTAGGTGACAGGGTAGGTTTCCCGAGTCATAGGTCGACGGAGGAGGATTGGAGGGCAGGTCTGACAGTTAGGGCAGACAGTTGCCAGATAGGTATGATGGAGGTGCAGTGCCTGGGGCACCATGTGGGAGGAGACAGGGGTAGGCCCAAACCAGAGGGGGTGGAGGCAACCAGAGGCTGTCCCCGACCCACATCACCCAGACCGGTACTGACCTTAGAACCTGTAAGGCCCTACGGACATGTTGTCATTGACTTTAGTCCTGTAGTGAACCCCTTGACAGAGATGGCTAGGAAGGGCATTCCCAAGTCAGTGGACTTTGCACCCGCTTGCGAGTTGGCATTCCAGTCATTGAAGGAGGATCGGGTACCCGCTCCAGTGCTGATGGCGCACATTCTTGACCAGGACTGTGTGTTACGAACTATTGCGCCACTGCACGGACTGGGAGCTGTACCGAGCCAGAAAGAGCCATATGGGCAGGAGCACCCTGTGGCCTGTTTGAGCAGGAAACTGCTATGGTGGGAGGTGGGGTATGCCACAATTGGGACACCTTGGGTGGCACTTGTTTGTAACCAGCCCCCCGCCGTGGTGACTTACCACCCACCTGTTAGGTGGCTGCAACCTACCTTGGGGAAATTTGACAGACTTTTGTGGTGGAGCCTTGAACTTGGACTTCAGGTGGCCTATTTGAACATTGTGCACCCACGAAGAGAGGCCCACTACACTATGGATGAACTGTCTAGGCCAGAGCCTACACATCCCAGGTAGCGTCCCCTTCACCCCAACGGACTGCGGGACCAGGACCCAAATCGTTGGGACATGGGTCCCTGGTTACCCGCTTGAATGGGGGGGGGGGGAGTGTGGCCAGAGAGACCAACCAGCCACACGTGTAATGGCGGCTGCGGCACTGAAGGTGTTAACCCTCGTGCCCGGCGCCATATTAAGGGACAATGGGCGCTGGGCGTCACTGTTAAACGTACTTACGGCGCTGGGCACGGACTGTTTAAAAGTTTGTTTAATGATGTGTTTTACTTTTAACTAGAGATGAGCGGGTTCGGTTTCTTTGAATCCGAACCCGCACGAACTTCACTTTTTTTTTCACGGGTCCGAGCGACTCGGATCTTCCCGCCTTGCTCGGTTAACCCGAGCGCGCCCGAACGTCATCATGACGCTGTCGGATTCTCGCGAGACTCGGATTCTATATAAGGAGCCGCGCGTCGCCGCCATTTTCACACGTGCATTGAGATTGATAGGGAGAGGACGTGGCTGGCGTCCTCTCCATTAGAATAGATTAGAAGAGAGAGAGAGAGAGAGAGAGATTGTGCAGACAGAGTTTACCACAGTGACCAGTGCAGTTGTTGTTAAGTTAACTTTTATTTAATATATCCGTTCTCTGCTATATCCGTTCTCTGCCTGAAAAAAACGATACACAGCAGTCACACAGTGTGACTCAGTCTGTGTGCACTCAGCTCAGCCCAGTGTGCTGCACATCAATGTATAAAAGCTTATAATAATTGTGGGGGAGACTGGGGAGCACTGCAGGTTGTTATAGCAGGAGCCAGGAGTACATAATATTATATTAATTTAAAATTAAACAGTGCACACTTTTGCTGCAGGAGTGCCACTGCCAGTGTGACTAGTGGTGACCAGTGCCTGACCACCAGTATAGTAGTATATTGTTGTATACTATCTCTTTATCAACCAGTCTATATTAGCAGCAGACACAGTACAGTGCGGTAGTTCACGGCTGTGGCTACCTCTGTGTCGGCAGTCGGCACTCGGCAGGCAGTCCGTCCATCCATAATTGTATAATTATATACCACCTAACCGTGGTATTTTTTTTTCTTTCTTTATACCGTCGTCATAGTCATACTAGTTGTTACGAGTATACTACTATCTCTTTATCAACCAGTGTACAGTGCGGTAGTTCACGGCTGTGGCTACCTCTGTGTCGGAACTCGGCAGGCAGTCCGTCCATCCATAATTGTATTATTATAATATATACCACCTAACCGTGGTTTTTTTTTCATTCTTTATACCGTCATAGTCAGTCATACTAGTTGTTACGAGTATACTACTATCTCTTTATCAACCAGTGTACAGTGCGGTAGTTCACGGCTGTGGCTACCTCTGTGTCGGCAGTCGGCAGGCAGTCCGTCCATCCATAATTGTATTATAATATATACCACCTAACCGTGGTTTTTTTTTCATTCTTTATACCGTCATAGTGTCATACTAGTTGTTACGAGTATACTACTATCTCTTTATCAACCAGTGTACAGTGCGGTAGTTCACGGCTGTGGCTACCTCTGTGTCGGCAGTCGGCAGGCAGTCCGTCCATCCATAATTGTATTATAATATATACCACCTAACCGTGTTTTTTTTTTCATTCTTTATACCGTCATAGTCAGTCATACTAGTTGTTACGAGTATACTACTATCTCTTTATCAACCAGTGTACAGTGCGGTAGTTCACGGCTGTGGCTACCTCTGTGTCGGAACTCGGCAGGCAGTCCGTCCATCCATAATTGTATTATTATAATATATACCACCTAACCGTGGTTTTTTTTTCATTCTTTATACCGTCATAGTCAGTCATACTATTTGTTACGAGTATACTACTATCTCTTTATCAACCAGTGTACAGTGCGGTAGTTCACGGCTGTGGCTACCTCTGTGTCGGAACTCGGCAGGCAGTCCGTCCATCCATAATTGTATTATAATATATACCACCTAACCGTGTTTTTTTTTTCGTTCTTTATACCGTCGTCATACTAGTTGTTACGAGTATACTACTATCTCTTTATCAACCAGTGTACAGTGCGGTAGTTCACGGCTGTGGCTACCTCTGTGTCGGCACTCGGCAGGCAGTCCGTCCAACCATAATTGTATTATATACCACCTAACCGTGGTTTTTTTTTCATTCTTTATACCGTCGTCATACTAGTTGTTACGAGTATACTACTATCTCTTTATCAACCAGTGTACAGTGCGGTAGTTCACGGCTGTGGCTACCTCTGTGTCGGCACTCGGCAGCCCGTCCATAATTGTATATACCAGTGACCTAACCGTGGTTTTTTTTTCTTTCTTTATACATACATACTAGTTACGAGTATACTATCTCTTTATCAACCAGTCTATATATTAGCAGCAGACACAGTACAGTGCGGTAGTTCACGGCTGTGGCTACCTCTGTGTCGGCACTCGGCAGCCCGTCCATAATTGTATATACCACCTAACCGTGGTTTTTTTTTCTTTCTTTATACATACATACTGCAGTGCCACTCCTAGATGGGCCCGGTGTTTGTGTCGGCCACTAGGGTCGCTAATCTTACTCACACAGTCAGCTACCTCATTGCGCCTCTTTTTTTCTTTGCGTCATGTGCTGTTTGGGGAGGGTTTTTTGGAAGGGCCATCCTGCGTGACACTGCAGTGCCACTCCTAGATGGGCCCGGTGTTTGTGTCGGCCACTAGGGTCGCTAATCTTACTCACACAGCTACCTCATTGCGCCTCTTTTTTTCTTTGCGTCATGTGCTGTTTGGGGAGGGTTTTTTGGAAGGGACATCCTGCGTGACACTGCAGTGCCACTCCTAGATGGGCCCGGTGTTTGTGTCGGCCACTAGGGTCGCTTATCTTACTCACACAGCGACCTCGGTGCAAATTTTAGGACTAAAAATAATATTGTGAGGTGTGAGGTATTCAGAATAGACTGAAAATGAGTGTAAATTATGGTTTTTGAGGTTAATAATACTTTGGGATCAAAATGACCCCCAAATTCTATGATTTAAGCTGTTTTTTAGTGTTTTTGGAAAAAAACACCCGAATCCAAAACACACCCGAATCCGACAAAAATAATTCGGTGAGGTTTTGCCAAAACGCGGTCGAACCCAAAACACGGCCGCGGAACCGAACCCAAAACCAAAACACAAAACCCGAAAAATTTCAGGCGCTCATCTCTACTTTTAACATGTCATATGTAGTGCTCTGTGCACCATTGCAGGAAGACATGTTTAGATGTATTTATTTTATATTCAAGACAGGCTTGGTGTATATTTAAAGGAAAAATGCAGTTACTATAGCTGTCTGAATAAGCAACTCTTATCCTCTGGAAATAGGAAGTGGCATGCTAATGGCTCTGTCCTAGCAGTGAGGTGTGAAGGACAATACCTTTTGATGTGTAAGTTCCTTTGAGAGAGATACTAATCACTGGGTCTATGGTCTTGGAATATATGTTTGATGTAGGGGATGTAATTTATATACGTTCCGTGAATGGCAGATAAAGGAAGGAAGACTGTTTGTTTGTATTGTAGCTATTCCTGTTGTAATCTTAAACACTGGGTTTGCCTGCAGATGGGAATGACCAGACACATTTGTATTTTGAAGATATGTGATAAATTTATCAATAGTGAATGTTAATCTGATACCAAACGTTGTCTGGGTGACAGGAAGGAGGATATTGTTTTATTGCACTTATATCCTTGTAAAATGTAATTTATTGGTATTTTGTAAAATTACCTGATTGGTTGGAGAAGACAGGGAGGGCTTACCCCCCTGTGATACTGTGTGGAAAACTGACATAAAAAGGAGACCTGCGTGCCTCCAGTGTGGAATTGTAACATCTTCTTCTGCTGAAAACATCTTGATTGTATGCTGTTGCCCCTAGCAATAGGGAGGAGCCTTTTTAAAGGTTATTTGAGCAATAAACACCTTTGCCTCAAGAAGACTGCTTCATCTTGTGACCTACAGGGTTAGGCCAAACCTAGCCCCGTTCTCCGGCTGTCCAGGGAAGCACCTGACGTCTCCAAGCTCCGCCTTCCGCCAGCTACCGGTAGAGGCCTAGCAAGTGGCTAGAGGGGATTCGTCAACACCACACAGCTGTGGTAAAGCAGTGCGTCGGCACATACAGAGCAGAACCGTGGTTCCAAACGCCACGGCAGGTTAGGAGTTTGGTGGTGGCAGCGAGAACCCGCCCACAGCGCAGTGGGTGGAGTCAGTAACAGGCGGTTACTGACGGTAAGAGGGAATCCCCTATGTGGTCAGGCCTCGTGCGGCTTGACCTTCCAATCTGTGCGCAGTCGACGGGACGCGAAAGCGGCGAGTGCTTTCGTACGGTACCGTCCTGTCACAACCTCTATAATCTTTGAAGGCTGTAAAAGAACCTTTGGTCATATTTTTACATTTTGCTGTCTGATAGGACTGCAGAGTTGGAGCAGTGCTGCGGAAGGAAGGTATATAGACTTACCCACCATAGCCTTGGATATCCACGTATCCAGTTCTGTTAAGTTCCTGGTGCTCAGAACACAAGGGAGATGTTGCGTAGTGAGTCCAGGGCACCAGAACGTGACGCTGAAATAAGGTGTGGTGTGGAAATAGCCCCTAGCACCCTACCTCCATTGTTTCACCCGTGTGGTCAGTTCACGCCTGAGTGACTATGGTTTCTTGGGCCCACGGCAGCCGCGTTTGAAGGGCGGATTAGGTCTGCCCAACTCCGATGCCCCCAGGTCTTAGAGTGAGACAAGGCGTGAACCGAGACAGGATAATAACAAGGGGAAATGTTAGGTTCCTGGTGCTCAGAACAAGGGAGATGTTGCGTAGTGAGTCCAGAGCACCAGAACGTGACGCTGAAATAAGGTATGGTGTGGAAATAGCCCCTAGCACCCTACCTCCATTGTTTCACCCGTGTGGTCAGTTCACGCCTGAGTGACCATGGTTTCTTGGGCCCACGGCAGCCGCGTTTGAAGGGCGGATTAGGTCTGCCCAACTCTGATGCCCCCAGGTCTTAGAGTGAGACAAGGCGTGAACCGAGACAGGACAATAAGAAGGGGACCTCTAACTAAAGCAAACAGAAGGCTAGGGGCTACTAACAACCCTAAAACTAACTATATGTGCGGCACGCCGCCAAAGGAAAAGAACAACAAAGGAAATGCTGTCCACACGCCGGCACAATACTGTTGTGTACCGGCGGTGACAGCATATGCAGAACCCTCTGCAAAACACCAGTGACAGATATAACCAAGGAATACAGCGGCCTAGGCCGGCGGACTCGGCAAAGCCGCTACTCACGAAACCGGTAAAAATACTGGCAAACGGACGGGAACCCCCAATGTAGCCGACACAGGCTCTCAGAACTGAAGGACAGGCAGAATCCCAAACGACAGACCAGTGGACACCAAGAAGCCAGATACTCGACCAGGAACAGACAAAGCCACAGGACTTCTGGACAGGAACGCTTCACGGCAGGACACGGGATCAGACACTGGAACCGACACAGGAACCGACACTGGAACCGACACTGGAACCGACACTGGAAGCAGCTAGACAGACACTGCTAGACAGGAGCTCAGGAACTGGCAGGGACTAGCTCAGAACTCAAGAACCCTGGAACTCTGGAAATATCACCAGCATCTGTGAATTGCACTGAGCCAGAATATAACAGAGTCTTAATTAATTATGTCGTGCAGCTGCCCTGCTGCACAACTGAGAGGTGCAATCACCAGACAGGTGAGGCTGAACACATGGGAACAAGCTGCAATCACACAGACTCACCACCGGCAGCAAACAAGAGTCTTCTAAAACCAGAGCAACGGGAAATCCTGGCCTGCAAGACAACTATAAACATAGAATAGGAATGAACCACTACCTGTGGTTCATAACAGTACCCTCTCCTTAAGGGTGAGCTCCGAACACCCCATGACACTCACGGGGAACATAAACAGAAGTATAACATAAAATACATAACCAAAATGCAAAACAGGAATGAGCCACAGCCGTGGCTCATAACAAGTTCATCTCCAAACAGGGCCTCACCTGTGAATGGTAGGCTTTCCACACCTTTTATGAAATCTGCATCCGCAGTCCACTGGCGTAGCCACACGCCCCTGCGTGCTGACACTGCCATGGCCGTGGTGCGTGCATTTAGCAAGCCTATCTCTTTTATGGCCTCTACCATAAAATTTGAAGAGTCATGTATATGCTGTAGAAGTAAAACAATCTCCCATTTGGGTAAGGAATCTAATCCCTCATGTAGGTTACCTGACCATATTGCAATGGCTCTCGTGCTCCAAGCACAAGCTATAGTAGGTCTCCTGGCTACTCCCGCAGCTGTGTACAGAGATTTGGGAGTGGTCGCAATCTTGCACTCAGCCGTGTCTTTTAAGGAGGCCGCCTCCTGGACAGGCAAGACTACCTTGCATGACAACCTAGATACCGATGCATCATCAATCGGTTGGTTTTCCCATTTTTTCCTATCACCCTGAGGAAAAGGGAACGATGTAATTAACCTTTTAGGGATCTAAATCGTCTTATAAGGATTAACCCAAGTTTCTTCAAATAGGGAATTTAATTCCTGAGATGCAGAGAAAGTAGCATTAAAATAAGATTCCTCATCTTCTCCTGTCACTGGGTCATCCTTGATGTTCAGGACCTCCCTAATAGCTTCTATCAGGGCCTGTATTCCTTGTGACAGGGCTGCATCCCCCCACCTAAGTCCACCTCACCCTCCTTTGCGTTTGACACACCATCATCAGTATCAGCCTGCAAGATCTGGGCCAGTGTATGCTTTTGTGGACAAATGGCAGGGGTCTGAGACGCTGGTATGGGACCTGAATCTCTACTCATCAGGTCATCCACAGACTGTCTTAAGTATTGCATCTCTTTCTCAGTATGGGACAATTTGTTTGAAATATTTGAGATCATCCCCTTTAATGAATCCAACCATGCAGGTTCAGACCCACTAGTTTGAGAATGTGTGTCTAGGGGTAACTATGGTGGAAAAAAATTGGGGGTGCTCAAAGACAATAGGCTTAGTAACAGTACACAATGCCAAACTGCAGCAAAGAAGGCAAGTAAAGTGCTTGCGTGCATTAAACGGGGCATTGAGACCAAGGATGAGGATGTAATCCTGCCGTTGTACAAATCATTGGTACGCCCACACCTGGAATATTGTGTTCAGTTCTGGGCCCCATATTACAAAAAAGATATCGGGGAACTAGAAAGAGTTCAAAGACGAGCTACTAAATTGATTAAAGGGTTAGAGTCGCTGGAATATGAGGAGAGGCTTACTAGATTAAATATGTATTCACTAGAAAAGAGGAGACTAAGAGGCAGGAGACATTATTATATATCTTCAAATATGTAAAGGGTCATTACAAGGAGCTAGCAGCGGATTTGTTTATTAAAAGAACTCTGTATAGGACGTGTGGGCACTCGCTGAGGCTGGAGGAGAGAAAATTCCGTACACAACGTAGGAAAGGATTCTTCTCCGTAAGGGGAATAAAGATTTGGAACTCACTGCCGGAGAAGGTAATAATGGCGGATTCTGTAAATGCATTTAAAAATGGATTGGACAAATTTCTAACTGGAAAATGTATCAAGGGCTTTAGCATTTAGCATATTGACATTAAAATTATCTGGGAGTGGTAAGAATCATTGCTGTAAATTGGTACTAAACCATTACTTCAGCAGGCGCATTATAATATGAACAGATTAATGCAGAATACAGGTTGAACCCGATGGGCATTTTGCCTCTTTTCAACCTCACTGACTATGTAACTATGTAACTACTAGAGATGAGCGCCGGAAATTTTTCGGGTTTTGTGTTTTGGTTTTGGGTTCGGTTCCGCGGCCGTGTTTTGGGTTCGACCGCGTTTTGGCAAAACCTCACCGAATTTTTTTTGTCGGATTCGGGTGTGTTTTGGATTCGGGTGTTTTTTTCCAAAAAACCTAAAAAACAGCTTAAATCATAGAATTTGGCGGTCATTTTGATCCCAAAGTATTATTAACCTCAAAAACCATAATTTCCACTCATTTTCAGTCTATTCTGAATACCTCACACCTCACAATATTATTTTTAGTCCTAAAATTTGCACCGAGGTCGCTGTGTGAGTAAGATAAGCGACCCTAGTGGCCGACACAAACACCGGGCCCATCTAGGAGTGGCACTGCAGTGTCACGCAGGATGGCCCTTCCAAAAAACCCTCCCCAAACAGCACATGACGCAAAGAAAAAAAGAGGCGCAATGAGGTAGCTGTGTGAGTAAGATTAGCGACCCTAGTGGCCGACACAAACACCGGGCCCATCTAGGAGTGGCACTGCAGTGTCACGCAGGATGTCCCTTCCAAAAAACCCTCCCCAAACAGCACATGACGCAAAGAAAAAAAGAGGCGCAATGAGGTAGCTGTGTGAGTAAGATAAGCGACCCTAGTGGCCGACACAAACACCGGGCCCATCTAGGAGTGTCACTGCAGTGTCACGCAGGATGTCCCTTCCAAAAAACCCTCCCCAAACAGCACATGACGCAAAGAAAAAAAGAGGCGCAATGAGGTAGCTGTGTGAGTAAGATAAGCGACCCTAGTGGCCGACACAAACACCGGGCCCATCTAGGAGTGGCACTGCAGTGTCACGCAGGATGTCCCTTCCAAAAAACCCTCCCCAAACAGCACATGACGCAAAGAAAAAGAAAAGAAAAAAGAGGTGCAAGATGGAATTGTCCTTGGGCCCTCCCACCCACCCTTATGTTGTATAAACAAAACAGGACATGCACACTTTAACCAACCCATCATTTCAGTGACAGGGTCTGCCACACGACTGTGACTGATATGACGGGTTGGTTTGGACCCCCCCCAAAAAAGAAGCAATTAATCTCTCCTTGCACAAACTGGCTCTACAGAGGCAAGATGTCCACCTCATCATCACCCTCCGATATATCACCGTGTACATCCCCCTCCTCACAGATTATCAATTCGTCCCCACTGGAATCCACCATCTCAGCTCCCTGTGTACTTTGTGGAGGCAATTGCTGCTGGTCAATGTCTCCGCGGAGGAATTGATTATAATTCATTTTAATGAACATCATCTTCTCCACATTTTCTGGATGTAACCTCGTACGCCGATTGCTGACAAGGTGAGCGGCGGCACTAAACACTCTTTCGGAGTACACACTTGTGGGAGGGCAACTTAGGTAGAATAAAGCCAGTTTGTGCAAGGGCCTCCAAATTGCCTCTTTTTCCTGCCAGTATAAGTACGGACTGTGTGACGTGCCTACTTGGATGCGGTCACTCATATAATCCTCCACCATTCTATCAATGTTGAGAGAATCATATGCAGTGACAGTAGACGACATGTCCGTAATCGTTGTCAGGTCCTTCAGTCCGGACCAGATGTCAGCATCAGCAGTCGCTCCAGACTGCCCTGCATCACCGCCAGCGGGTGGGCTCGGAATTCTGAGCCTTTTCCTCGCACCCCCAGTTGCGGGAGAATGTGAAGGAGGAGATGTTGACAGGTCGCGTTCCGCTTGACTTGACAATTTTGTCACCAGCAGGTCTTTCAACCCCAGCAGACTTGTGTCTGCCGGAAAGAGAGATCCAAGGTAGGCTTTAAATCTAGGATCGAGCACGGTGGCCAAAATGTAGTGCTCTGATTTCAACAGATTGACCACCCGTGAATCCTTGTTAAGCGAATTAAGGGCTCCATCCACAAGTCCCACATGCCTAGCGGAATCGCTCCGTGTTAGCTCCTCCTTCAATGTCTCCAGCTTCTTCTGCAAAAGCCTGATGAGGGGAATGACCTGACTCAGGCTGGCAGTGTCTGAACTGACTTCACGTGTGGCAAGTTCAAAGGGCATCAGAACCTTGCACAACGTTGAAATCATTCTCCACTGCGCTTGAGACAGGTGCATTCCACCTACTATATCGTGCTCAATTGTATAGGCTTGAATGGCCTTTTGCTGCTCCTCCAACCTCTGAAGCATATAGAGGGTTGAATTCCACCTCGTTACCACTTCTTGCTTCAGATGATGGCAGGGCAGGTTCAGTAGTTTTTGGTGGTGCTCCAGTCTTCTGTACGTGGTGCCTGTACGCCGAAAGTGTCCCGCAATTCTTCTGGCCACCGACAGCATCTCTTGCACACCCCTGTCGTTTTTAAAAAAATTCTGCACCACCAAATTCAAGGTATGTGCAAAACATGGGACGTGCTGGAATTTGCCCATATTTAATGCACACACAATATTGCTGGCGTTGTCCGATGCCACAAATCCACAGGAGAGTCCAATTGGGGTAAGCCATTCCGCGATGATCTTCCTCAGTTGCCGTAAGAGGTTTTCAGCTGTGTGCGTATTCTGGAAAGCGGTGATACAAAGCGTAGCCTGCCTAGGAAAGAGTTGGCGTTTGCGAGATGCTGCTACTGGTGCCGCCGCTGCTGTTCTTGCGGCGGGAGTCCATACATCTACCCAGTGGGCTGTCACAGTCATATAGTCCTGACCCTGCCCTGCTCCACTTGTCCACATGTCCGTGGTTAAGTGGACATTGGGTACAACTGCATTTTTTAGGACACTGGTGAGTCTTTTTCTGACGTCCGTGTACATTCTCGGTATCGCCTGCCTAGAGAAGTGGAACCTAGATGGTATTTGGTAACGGGGGCACACTGCCTCAATAAATTGTCTAGTTCCCTGTGAACTAACGGCGGATACCGGACGCACGTCTAACACCAACATAGTTGTCAAGGCCTCAGTTATCCGCTTTGCAGCAGGATGACTGCTGTGATATTTCATCTTCCTCGCAAAGGACTGTTGAACAGTCAATTGCTTACTGGAAGTAGTACAAGTGGGCTTACGACTTCCCCTCTGGGATGACCATCGACTCCCAGCAGCAACAACAGCAGCGCCAGCAGCAGTAGGCGTTACACGCAAGGATGCATCGGAGGAATCCCAGGCAGGAGAGGACTCGTCAGAATTGCCAGTGACATTGCCTGCAGGACTATTGGCATTCCTGGGGAAGGAGGAAATTGACACTGAGGGAGTTGGTGGGGTGGTTTGCGTGAGCTTGGTTACAAGAGGAAGGGATTTACTGGTCAGTGGACTGCTTCCGCTGTCACCCAAAGTTTTTGAACTTGTCACTGACTTATTATGAATGCGCTGCAGGTGACGTATAAGGGAGGATGTTCCGAGGTGGTTAACGTCCTTACCCCTACTTATTACAGCTTGACAAAGGGAACACACGGCTTGACACCTGTTGTCCGCATTTCTGGTGAAATACTTCCACACCGAAGAGCTGATTTTTTTGGTATTTTCACCAGGCATGTCAACGGCCATATTCCTACCACGGACAACAGGTGTCTCCCTGGGTGCCTGACTTAAACAAACCACCTCACCATCAGAATCCTCCTGGTCAATTTCCTCCCCAGCGCCAGCAACACCCATATCCTCCTCATCCTGGTGTACTTCAACACTGACATCTTCAATCTGACTATCAGGAACTGGACTGCGGGTGCTCCTTCCATCACTTGCAGGGGGCGTGCAAATGGTGGAAGGCGCATGCTCTTCACGTCCAGTGTTGGGAAGGTCAGGCATCGCAACCGACACAATTGGAGTCGGACTCTCCTTGTGGATTTGGGATTTCGAAGAACGCACAGTTCTTTGCGGTGCTACTGCTTTTGCCAGCTTTAATCTTTTCATTTTTCTAGCGAGAGGCTGAGTGCTTCCATCCTCATGTGAAGCTGAACCACTAGCCATGAACATAGGCCAGGGCCTCAGCCGTTCCTTGCCACTCCGTGTGGTAAATGGCATATTGGCAAGTTTACGCTTCTCCTCCGACAATTTTATTTTAGGTTTTGGAGTCCTTTTTTTACTGATATTTGGTGTTTTGGATTTGACATGCTCTGTACTATGACATTGGGCATCGGCCTTGGCAGACGACGTTGCTGGCATTTCATCGTCTCGGCCATGACTAGTGGCAGCAGCTTCAGCACGAGGTGGAAGTGGATCTTGATCTTTCCCTAATTTTGGAACCTCAACATTTTTGTTCTCCATATTTTAATAGGCACAACTAAAAGGCACCTCAGGTAAACAATGGAGATGGATGGATTGGATACTAGTATACAATTATGGACGGGCTGCCGAGTGCCGACACAGAGGTAGCCACAGCCGTGAACTACCGCACTGTACTGTGACTGCTGCTAATATATAGACTGGTTGATAAAGAGATAGTATACTCGTAACTAGTATGTATGTATAAAGAAAGAAAAAAAAACCACGGTTAGGTGGTATATACAATTATGGACGGGCTGCCGAGTGCCGACACAGAGGTAGCCACAGCCGTGAACTACCGCACTGTACTGTGTCTGCTGCTAATATAGACTGGTTGATAAAGAGATATTATACTCGTAACTAGTATGTATGTATAAAGAAAGAAAAAAAAACCACGGTTAGGTGGTATATACAATTATGGACGGGCTGCCGAGTGCCGACACAGAGGTAGCCACAGCCGTGAACTACCGCACTGTACTGTGTCTGCTGCTAATATATAGACTGGTTGATAAAGAGATAGTATACTCGTAACTAGTATGTATGTATAAAGAAAGAAAAAAAAACCACGGTTAGGTGGTATATACAATTATGGACGGGCTGCCGAGTGCCGACACAGAGGTAGCCACAGCCGTGAACTACCGCACTGTACTGTGTCTGCTGCTAATATATAGACTGGTTGATAAAGAGATAGTATACTCGTAACTAGTATGTATGTATAAAGAAAGAAAAAAAAACCACGGTTAGGTGGTATATACAATTATGGACGGGCTGCCGAGTGCCGACACAGAGGTAGCCACAGCCGTGAACTACCGCACTGTACTGTGTCTGCTGCTAATATAGACTGGTTGATAAAGAGATAGTATACTCGTAACTAGTATGTATGTATAAAGAAAGAAAAAAAAACCACGGTTAGGTGGTATATACAATTATGGACGGGCTGCCGAGTGCCGACACAGAGGTAGCCACAGCCGTGAACTACCGCACTGTACTGTGTCTGCTGCTAATATAGACTGGTTGATAAAGAGATAGTATACTCGTAACTAGTATGACTATAAAGAAAGAAAAAAAAAACACGGTTAGGTGGTATATACAATTATGGACGGGCTGCCGAGTGCCGACACAGAGGTAGCCACAGCCGTGAACTACCGCACTGTACTGTGTCTGCTGCTAATATAGACTGGTTGATAAAGAGATAGTATACTACTAATATTATATATACTGGTGGTCAGGTCACTAGTCACACTGGCAGTGGCACTCCTGCAGCAAAAGTGTGCACTGTTTAATTTTAATATAATATTATGTACTCCTGGCTCCTGCTATAACCTATAACTGGCACTGCAGTGCTCCCCAGTCTCCCCCACAATTATAAGCTGTGTGAGCTGAGCACAGTCAGATATATATATACATTGATGCAGCACACTGGGCTGAGCAGTGCACACAGATATGGTATGTGACTGAGTCACTGTGTGTATCGTTTTTTTCAGGCAGAGAACGGATATATTAAATAAAACAAACAACTGCACTGTCTGGTGGTCACTGTGGTCGTCAGTCACTAAACTCTGCACTCTCTTCTACAGTATCACAGCCTCAGGTCAATCTCTCTCTCTCTCTCTCAACCCTAATCTAAATGGAGAGGACGCCAGCCACGTCCTCTCCCTATCAATCTCAATGCACGTGTGAAAATGGCGGCGACGCGCGGCTCCTTATATAGAATCCGAGTCTCGCGATAGAATCCGAGCCTCGCGAGAATCCGACAGCGTCATGATGACGTTCGGGCGCGCTCGGGTTAACCGAGCAAGGCGGGAAGATCCGAGTCGCTCGGACCCGTGAAAAAAAACATGAAGTTCGTGCGGGTTCGGATTCAGAGAAACCGAACCCGCTCATCTCTAGTAACTACAGTATGTAACTATGTGTACTGTCCTGAGTACACTGTAGTGATCTCCCTGGGGAAGACAAACATTCGGTTAAAAGTAGAGATGAGCGGGTTCGGTTCTCAGAGGAACCCTACCGAACTTTGCCTTCCGAGTTCGGTTCTGAGCCCGGCTCAGGTTTTCCCACCTGACTCGGAAACCCGAACGCGGCAAAACGTCATCATCCCACTGTCGGATTCTCGCGGGATTTGGATTCCATATAAGGAGCCGCGCGTCACGGCCATTTTCACCCCAGTCTCAGAGAGTGTATAGAGAGGACGTGTCCTCAGTGTTCAGTGTCTGTGTGGGGGCGGGAAAGTGGGGTGGCGAGTTTTGTGCTGTGTTGTGCTGCTCAGTCCAGTCCAGTGTAGTCAGTGTATTGTGCTGCATCAGTCCAGCCAGTCACAGTGTTGGTGTCCTCTGCTGCCATATATCCAGTGTAGCTGTATAAAGTGGTGTTGTGTTGTGCAGACCAGTGGTAGTGTCCTGTTCATCAGTCATTCCAGTGACGATATACGCTGCTGCTATATGTCCACTGCTGCCGTATAATAATTATAACAATAACCACAAGTCCCTTACAGTGTTGTTGTGTTGTGCTGCATCAGACCAGTGGTAGTGTCCTGTCCATCAGTCATTCCAGTCATTCCTGTGCCGCATATTGTCTTTTCTCTTATGTCCTAGAGGATGCTGGGGACTCCGTAAGGACCATGGGGATAGACGGGCTCCGCAGGAGACATGGGCACTTTAAGAAAGAACTTTAGGTATGGGTGTGCACTGGCTCCTCCCTCTATGCCCCTCCTCCAGACCTCAGTTTATTACGGTGCCCAGAGGAGACTGGGTGCATTACAGGGAGCCCTCCTGAGTTTTCCTGAAAAGAAAGTATTTTGTTAGGTTTTTTATTTTCAGGGAGCTCTGCTGGCAACAGACTCCCTGCATCGTGGGACTGAGGAGAGAGAAACAGACCTACTTTAGTCTTTAACATCAGGCTCTGTTTCTTAGGCTACTGGACACCATTAGCTCCAGAGGGAACGGAACGCAGGTCTCACCCTCGCCGTCCGTCCCAGAGCCACGCCGCCGTCCTCGCAGAGCCGGAAGATAGAAGCCGGGTGAGTATGTGAAGAAAGAAGACTTCAGAGGCGGCAGAAGACTTCAGATCTTCATAGAGGTAACGCACAGCGGTAACGCACAGCGGTAATGCTGTGCGCCATTGCTCCCACACAGCTCCCACACGGCAGTCACTGTAAGGGTGCAGGGCGCAGGGGGGGCGCCCTGGGTAGCAATATGAGCCTCCATATCTGGCAAAGTACTTATATACAGGCTAGGCACTGTATATAAAAGAGCCCCCGCCAGTTTTTTAAAGATTTTTAGCGGGACCGAAGCCCGCCGCTGAGGGGGCGGAGCTTGTTCCTCAGCACTCACCAGCGCCATTTTCTCCACAGCACACCGCTGAGAGGAAGCTCCCCGGACTCTCCCCTGCTTACCACGGTGAAACAGGGTTTTAAAGAAGGGGGGGGGCACATAATTTGGCGCAAATACAAGATTACAAGCGCTTTCTGGGAAAACATATAGTGTGTTTTTTCCTGGGTCATATAGCGCTGGGGTGTGTGCTGGCATACTCTCTCTCTGTCTCTCCAAAGGGCCTTGTGGGGGAACTGTCTTCAGAAAAGAGCTTCCCTGTGTGTGTGTGGTGTGTCGGCATGTCTGAGGTGGAAGGCTCTCCTAGGGAGGAGGTGGAGCAAATGATTGTGGTGTCTCCGTCGGCAACACGACACCTGACTGGGTGGATATGTGGAATGTTTTAAGTGCTAATGTAAATGTATTGCACAAAAGATTAGACAAAGCTGAGGCTAGGGAACAGACAGGGAGTCAACCCATGCCTGTCCCTATGTCGCAGGGACCGTCGGGGTCTCAGAAGCGCCCACTATTCCAACTAGTAGACACTAATACCGACACGGATTCTGACTCCAGTGTCGACTACGATGATGCAAAGTTACAGGCAAAATTGGCTAAAAGTATTCATTATATGATTATTGCAATAAAAGATGTTTTGAACATCACAGAGGAACCCCCTGTCCCCGACACAAGGGTACACATGTATAAGGGAAAGAAACCTGAGGTAACCTTTCCCCCTTCTCATGAGCTGAACGAGTTGTGTAAAAAAGTGTGGGAATCTCCAGACAAGAAACTGCAGTTTACCAAAAGGATTCTTATGGCGTATCCTTTCCCGACTAAGGACAGGATACGGTGGGAATCCTCCCCAAGGGTGGACAAAGCGTTGACACGCTTATCCAAAAAGGTAGCGCTGCCATCCCAAGATATGGCTACCCTCAGGGATCCTGCTGATCGCAAGCAGGAGGTTATCTTGAAGTCCATTTACACACATTCTGGTACCTTACTCAGACCGGCGATAGCGTCGGCTTGGGTTTGTAGCGCTGTAGCAGCGTGGACAGATACCTTATCGACGGAAATTGATACCCTGGATAAGGATACCATTTTATTGACCCTAGGACATATTAAAGATGCTGTCTTATATAAGAGAGATGCTCAAAGAGACATTGGCCTACTGGGTTCTGGAGTCAACGCTATGTCGATTTCTGCTAGACGAGTCCTATGGACCCGGCAATGGACAGGTGATGCCGACTCAAAGAGGCATGTGGAGGTTTTACCTTACAGGGGTGAGGAATTGATTGCGGAGGGTCTCTCGGACCTGGTCTCCACAGCTACTGCTGGAAAGTCAAATTTTTTGCCATATGGTTCCTCACAGCCTAAGAGAGCACCGTATTATCAAATGCAGTCCTTTCGGTCACAGAGAAACAAGAGAGTACGAGGAGCGTCCTTTCTTGCCAGAGGTAAGGGCAGAGGGGAAAAAGCTGCCAACCACAGCTAGTTCCCAGGAACAGAAGTCCTCCCCGGCCTCTACAAAATCCACCGCATGACGTTGGGGCTCCGCTGAGGGAGTCCGCCCCAGTGGGGGCACGTCTTCGACTTTTCAGCCACATCTGGGTTCTCTCACAGGTGGATCCCTGGGCAATAGAAATTGTTTCCCAGGGTTACAAGCTGGAATTCGAAGAGGTGCCTCCTCGCCGGTTTTTCAAATCGGCCCTGCCGGCTTCTCCCCCAGAAAGGGAGATAGTGTTAAATGCAATTCACAAATTGTATCTTCAACAGGTGGTGGTCAAAGTTCCCCTACTTCAACAAGGGAGGGGATATTACTCAACCCTGTTTGTAGTCCCGAAGTCGGACGGTTCGGTCAGACCCATTTTAAATTTAAAATCCTTGAACCTATACTTGAAAAGGTTCAAGTTCAAGATGGAATCGCTCAGAGCGGTCATCGCCAGCCTAGAAGGGGGGGATTTTATAGTATCCCTGGACATAAATGATACATACCTTCATGTTCCCATATATCCACCTCATCAGGCGTACCTGAGATTTGCGGTACAGGATTGTCGTTGCCAATTTCAGACGCTGCCGTTTGGGCTTTCCACGGCCCCGAGGATTTTCACCAAGGTAATGGCGGAAATGATGGTGCTCCTGCGCAGGCAGGGTGTCACAATTATCCCGTACTTGGACGATCTCCTCATAAAAGCGAGATCACGAGAGCAGTTGTTGAACAGCGTGTCACTTTCACTGAAGGTGTTACAGCAACACGGCTGGATTCTCAATATCCCGAAGTCGCAGTTGGTTCCTACGACTCGTCTGACCTTCTTAGGCATGATTCTGGATACGGACCAGAAAAGGGTTTACCTTCCAATAGAAAAGGCCCAGGAACTCATGACTCTGGTCAGGAACCTATTGAAGCCAAAACAGGTGTCAGTGCATCACTGCACTCGGGTCCTGGGAAAGATGGTGGCATCTTACGAGGCCATTCCCTTCGGCAGGTTCCATGCGAGGACTTTCCAATGGGACCTACTGGACAAGTGGTCCGGGTCACATCTACAGATTCATCAATTGATCACCCTGTCCCCCAGGGCCAGGGTATCTCTTCTGTGGTGGCTGCAGAGTGCTCACCTTCTAGAGGGTCGCAGGTTCGGCATTCAGGACTGGATTCTGGTAACCACGGACGCGAGCCTACGAGGTTGGGGAGCAGCCACACAGGGAAGAAACTTCCAAGGTCTTTGGTCAAGTCAAGAGGCTTGTCTTCACATCAACATCCTGGAACTGAGGGCCATATACAACGTCCTTCATCAAGCGGAGACCTTGCTTCGCGACCTACCTGTTCTGATCCAGTCAGACAACATCACCGCAGTGGCTCATGTAAACCGCCAAGGCGGCACAAGGAGCAGAGTGGCAATGGCGAAAGCCACCAGGATTCTTCGCTGGGCGGAAAATCATGTAAGCGCACTGTCAGCAGTGTTCATTCCGGGAGTGGACAACTGGGAAGCAGACTTCCTCAGCAGACACGACCTGCATCCAGGAGAGTGGGGACTTCATCAGGAAGTCTTCGCACAGATTGCAAGTCAGTGGGGACTGCCCCAGATAGACATGATGGCGTCCCGCCTCAACAAAAAGCTACAGAGGTATTGCGCCAGGTCCAGAGACCCTCAGGCAGTGGCTGTGGACGCCCTAGTGACACCGTGGGTGTTCCAGTCGGTCTATGTGTTCCCTCCTCTTCCTCTCATCCCCAAGGTGTTGAGAATAATAAGAAAAAGAGGAGTGCAGACAATTCTCATTGTTCCAGATTGGCCGCGAAGGGCCTGGTATCCGGATCTGCAGGAAATGCTCACACAAGATCCGTGGCCTCTTCCTCTAAGACAGGACCTGTTGCAACAGGGGCCCTGTCTGTTCCAAGACTTACCGCGGCTGCGTTTGACGGCATGGCGGTTGAACGCCGGATCCTAGCGGAAAAGGGCATTCTGGATGAGGTCATTCCTACTCTGATAAAGGCTAGGAAGGACGTAACAGCTAAACATTATCACCGTATATGGCGAAAGTATATTTCTTGGTGTGAGGCCAGGAATGCTCCTACGGAAGAATTCCATCTGGGCCGTTCCTTCACTTCCTACAAACTGGAGTAAATTTGGGCCTAAAATTAGGCTCCATTAAGGTTCAGATTTCGGCCCTATCCATTTTCTTTCAAAAGGAATTGGCTTCTCTCCCTGATGTACAGACTTTTGTGAAGGGAGTGCTGCATATTCAGCCTCCTTTTGCACCTCCGGTGGCACTTTGGGACCTTAACGTGGTGTTGAGTTTCCTTAAGTCGCACTGGTTTGAACCACTTAAAACGGTGGAGTTAAAATATCTCACTTGGAAGGTGGTCATGTTGTTAGCCTTGGCTTCGGCTAGGCGAGTGTCGGAATTGGCGGCTTTGTCTCATAAAAGCCCCTATCTGGTTTTCCATATGGATAGAGCGGAATTGCGGACCCGTCCTCAATTCTTGCCTAAGGTGGTGTCATCTTTTCATATGAACCAACCTATTCTGGTGCCTGTGGCTACGCGAGACTTGGAGGATTCCGAGTCCCTTGATGTGGTCAGGGCTTTGAAAATTTACGTGGACAGAACGGCTAGGGTCAGGAAAACAGAGGCACTGTTTGTCCTGTATGCAGCCAACAAGGCGGGCGCTCCTGCTTCAAAACAGACTATTGCTCGCTGGATCTGTAACACGATTCAGCAGGCTTATTCTACGGCTGGATTGCCGTTACCAAAATCGGTCAAGGCCCATTCCACTAGGAAGGTGGGCTCTTCTTGGGCGGCTGCCCGAGGGGTCACGGCATTGCAATTGTGTCGAGCTGCTACTTGGTCGGGTTCAAACACCTTTGCAAAGTTCTATAAGTTTGATACCATGGCTGAGGAGGACCTCCTGTTTGCTCAATCGGTGCTGCAGAGTCATCCGCACTCTCCCGCCTGTTTGGGAGCTTTGGTATAATCCCCATGGTCCTTACGGAGTCCCCAGCATCCTCTAGGACGTAAGAGAGAATAAGATTTTAAACCTACCGGTAAATCTTTTTCTCGTAGTCCGTAGAGGATGCTGGGCGCCCGTTCCAAGTGCGGACTAATTCTGCAAGACTTGTATATAGTTTTGCTTACATAAGGGTTATGTTATAGTTTTCATCGGTCTCGGACTGATGCTGTGTTTCATACTGTTAACTGGTTTGTATATCACAAGTTATACGGTGTGAATGGTGTGGGCTGGTATGAATCTTGCCCTTGGATTAACAAAAATCCTTTCCTCATACTGTCCGTCTCCTCTGGGCACAGTTTCTCTAACTGAGATCTGGAGGAGGGGCATAGAGGGAGGAGCCAGTGCACACCCATACCTAAAGTTCTTTCTTAAAGTGCCCATGTCTCCTGCGGAGCCCGTCTACCCCCATGGTCCTTACGGAGTCCCCAGCATCCTCTACGGACTACGAGAAAAAGATTTACCGGTAGGTTTATAATCTTATTATATAACGCCCAAAAAATAAGGGAGAATTCTTTTTTTAGGATAAAATAGGGAAAGATCAAGAACCACTTCCTCCTAGTGCTAAAGCTGCTGCCACTAGCCATGACATAGATGATGAAATGACATCAATGTCCTCTGCCAAGGCCAATGCCCAATGTGATAGTAGGGAGAAAGTAAAATCCAAAAGGCCAAAGTTCAGTAAAAAGAACAAAAAAAATAAATTTAAATCATCTGAGGAGAAACGTAAACTTGCCAATATGTCATTTACCACACGGAGTGGCAAGGAACGGCTGAGGCCCTGGCCTATGTTCATGACTAGTGGTTCAGCTTCACATGAAGATGGAAGCCCTCATCCTCCCGCTAGAAAAATTAAAAGAGTTAAAAGTACACCAGGATGAGGATATGGGTGTTGCTGGCGCTGAGGAGGAAGTTGATGATGAGGATTCTGATGCGATGTGGTTTGTTTAAGTCAGGCACCGGGGGAGACACCTGTTGTCCGTGGGATGAAGAAGCCCATTGTGATGCCTGGGCAAACTACCAAAAAAGCCACCTCTTCGGTGTGGAATTATTTCTCCACAAATCCGGACAACAGGTGTCAAGCCATCTTTTGCCTCTGTCAATCTGTAATAAGTAGGGGTAAGGATGTTAACCACCTTGGAACATTCTCCCTTATACGTCACCTGCTGCGCATTCATCAGAAGTCAGTGTCAAGTTCAGAAACTTTGGGTAAGAGCGTAAGCAGTCCACTGACACCTAAATCCCTTCTTCTTCCTGTACCCAAGCTCCTGCAAGCCACACCACCAACTCCCTCAACGTCAACTTCATCCTCAGTCAGGAATGTCAGTAGTCTTGCAGGCCATGTCACTGTCAAGACTGAGGAGAACTCTCCTAACCGGGATTCCTCCATAGGATCCTTGAGTGGTACGCCTGCTGCCGCCGCTGCTGTTGTTGCTGCTGGGAGTCGATCGTCATCCCAGAGGGGAAGTCGGAAGACTACTTGTACTACTTCCAGTAAGCAATTGACTGTCCAACAGTCCTTTGTGAGGAAGATGAAATATGACAGCAGTGATCCTTTTGCAAAGCGGATAACTGAGGCCTTGACAGCTATGTTGGCGTTAGATGTGCGTCCAGTATCCGCCATTAGTTCAGTGGGACTTAGAGAATTGTTTGAGGTAGTGTGTACCAAATCCCATCTAGGTTCCACTTCTCTAGGCAGGTGATACCGAGAATGTACAGAGACGTCAGAAAAAGAGTCACCAGTGTCCTACAAAATGCGGTTGTATCCAGTGTCCACTTAACCACGGACATGTGGACAAGTGGAGCAGGGCAGACTCAGGACTATATGACTGTGACAGCCCACTGGGTAGATGTATTGCCTCCCAGAGCAACAGCAGCAGCGGCGGCACCAGTAGCAGCATCTCGCAAACGCCAACTCGTTCCTAGGCAGGCTACGCTTTGTATCACCGCTTTCCATAAGAGGCACACAGCTGACAACCTCTTACGGAAACTGAGGAACATCATCGCAGAATGGCTTACCCCAAATGGACTCTCCTGGGGATTTGTGACATCGGACAACGCCAGCAATATTGTGCGTGCATTACATGTGGGCAAATTCCAGCACATTCCATGTTTTGCACATACAATTAATTTGGTGGTGCAGAATTTTTTGAAAAATTACAGGGGTGTGCAGGAGATGCTGTCGGTGGCCCGAAAAATTGCGGGCCACTTTCGGCATTCTGCCACCGTGTACCGAAGACTGGAGCACCAGCAAACAGTCCTGAACCTGCCCCGCCATCATCTGAAGCAAGAGGTGGTAACGAGGTGGAATTCAACCCTCTATATTAGGGATGGGCAACAGGCGGCCCGATCCTGCGTGGCCCGCTGCGCCCCCCCAGTGCACAATGACAAGTGTCCCCGACCGGCTCAGCTGCTTGTCATTGCGCTACAGCAGCTCCAAGGCGCGGCACCGCTGAGAAAAGATCGCGGCACCGGGGCAGCTGACCGGGATTTCCTCTCTGATGTCAGCCACTGGGCGGCACGGGGGCGGAACCAAAGAAAGAGCGTGGATCCGGACGGCACATCTGAAAACATGCAAAGCTGGCGGCTGGCAACGGGAGCTGCCTGGCGAGGGCACAGCGGTGCAGAGTATGGGGAGGAAGTTAAAAGCTGCTAACTGTGTCCGAAGGTGGGGGCGGGGGGGGGGGGGAGCGGAAGGTAGTGTTTGTGTTGGGGGGCGTTTAAAAGCTGCTGTATGGGTACAGGGGAGAGGGAGGAGGGGGGACAGAAGCTGCTATATAGGTCCAGGGTAGATGGAGGAGGGGGGGGGGGTGTAGAAGCTGCTGTATGGGTACAGGGGAGAGGGAGGAGGGGAGGGATAGAAGCTGTCGTATAGGTACAGGGGAGATGGAGGGAGGGGGGGACAGAAGCTGCTATATGGGTCCAGGGAAGATGGAGGGGGGGGGGATAGAAGCTGCCGTATAGGTACAGGGGAGATGGAGGGAGGGGGGGACAGAAGCTGCTATATGGGTCCAGGGAAGATGGAGGGGGGGGGGATAGAAGCTGCTGTATGGGTACGGGGGAGAGGGAGGAGGGGGGACAGAAGCTGCTATATAGGTCCAGGGTAGATGGAGGAGGGGGGGGGGGGTGTAGAAGCTGCTGTATGGGTACAGGGGAGAGGGAGGAGGGGAGGGATAGAAGCTGCCGTATAGGTACAGGGGAGATGGAGGGAGGGGGGGACAGAAGCTGCTATATGGGTCCAGGGAAGATGGAGGGGGGGGGGGATAGAAGCTGCTGTATGGGTACAGGGGAGAGGGAGGAAGGGAGGGATAGAAGCTGCTGTATAGGTACAGGGGAGATGGAGGGAGGGGGGGATAGAAGCTGCTATATGGGTCCAGGGAAGATGGAGGGGGGGGAATAGAAGCTGCTATATGGGTACAGGGGAGATGGGAGCTGCTCTAGGAGGGGTCTCCTCACCGCCAGTCACATAATCTCCCCTACATGCCGCCCCCTCACAATCCCAACCAACAGGGACTATTCTCACTATAGAACCCATTCGCCACCGAGCCCGTAGCGTGGAGAGCGAGAGGCTTGCTGCACTCACCCCCCCCCCACCGGGATTCCACTGCCGGGATCCCGGCGGTCACGCATACCACACACCTATAGGAGTATTGTATATACAAGATATTTTGTGTGCGGCCCTCGAATATTCACTGGAAGTGTTAAGTGGCCCTCCAGCTGAAATAATTGCCCACCCCTGCTCTATATGCTTCAGAGGATGGAGGAGCAGCAAAAGGCCATTCAAGCCTATACATCCACCTACGATATAGACTGAAAATGAGTGGAAATGGAGGTTATTGAGGTTAATAATACCGTAAGATCAAAATTATCCCCAAATTCTATGATTTTAGCTGTTTTTATGTTTTTTAAAAAAATCATCCAGATCCAAAACCAAAACATGAAAGTGGAATTATAACCAAAACACAAAACATGAAAGTGGAATTAGAACCAAAACACAAAACACGAAAAGTGCCCGCCGCACATCTCTAATTAAACACAGTTGACCCACACAGAGCCCTCCAGAAAGACACAGAGTATATTGGAGCCAGCCACACCGCACCCCTGTAGCTAATGGCAACTTAGCTGAATCGCAAACTAAGTACCCTTTGTATATTAAAATTGCTTCCCCCCCCCCCCCCCCCGCTATGACCCCCTGGTACCGCTGAGGTAGTTTGGAGTCCTTGTGGAGGAGCTGCGCTTCTCTGACAGTCTGATCTGTGTAAGCTGCAGAGGAAAATGCCGCTGGTGAGCCGCTGGATCTGCTCATAGTGAAGCTCCGCCCCTCAATGAAATCTCTTCAGGAGCTTCCATAAGCATGACCAGCTCCTCCGGGCACATTTTCTAAACTGGTAGGAGGGCATACTTACCTACTCTCCCGGAAGCTGCGGGAGGCTCCCGTTTTTTTGGGTAGCCCCCCGCACTCCCGGAAGAATGGGCAGGTCTCCCGCATCCTGCTCGCACCCTAGTGACGGGTCCGTCGGGTGGAGAAGGGGTTAAAATGACGCAAATCGCATCATTTTAGCCCCGCCCCCTTCCCGCGGACCCGCGAATCGCGGCATTTCCGGATGCGGGGGCGGGGCTTAGTGATGTCACAGGAGTCCGTGTGCTGGCACCTTTCTGCCGGGCGGGACCCGCTGTACCGCGCTGTGTGGCCGAAGCCTAACCTGTATAGCTGGTATTATTGGCTCTCCTATGTAATTGGTTCTGCTCCGTACTCCAGCACTATAGTTACCGCGGGTGTGGTTCATAGAGTCGACAGCATCTAGGTCGATCATGTTTGTGTCGACCACTAATGGTCGACAGTACCTAGGTCGACAGGGATGCTAGATCGACAGGGTCTCTAGGTCAACATGTACTAGGTCGACAGGTCAAAAGGTTGACATGAGTTTTTAATGTTTTTTTGGTGTCAGTTTCTCCGTACTGGGGAACCCCAGTAAGTGCACCGCGTTCACTCGCCATGCTTTGGGCACGGTGCCTCGCTGCGCTCGGCACAGGTTACCGTTCCCAATCGTAGTCCACGTGGATCGTTAAGTATGAATAAGTTAAAAAAAAGATATATATTTTTTAAAACTCATGTCGACCTTTTGACCTGTCGACCTAGTACATGTTGACGTAGAGACCCTGTCGACCTTCCAACCCTGTCGACCTAGTTACTGTTGACCAATAGTGGTCGACCTAAACATTGTCGACCTAGTTACTGTGGACCTAGAGACCGGATCCCAGTTACCACAGACCTGCTTTTACGTGGTCCACTTCCTGTCCTGTATGAAGAAGTCCTACATCAGGCCACCTAGTCTTCTGCCCAAACTTCCACGCTTCACTCCCGCGGTAACTCCTTGTCCAAACCACAAATCAGACCAAGACGGACACTCGGTCTTAGACATGTGAAGGGTAAGAAAGCGCTGGGACATCCAGGAAGAGACAGCAGAGACACAGCTGGATACACGAGTGAGGAGAGCGGAGGAGAGGTCAGGGGAGGAGAGGTCTGAGGGTCATCAGCATAGACAGGATACTGGAAATCCAAAGAGATAATGAGCTCACCTAAAGAGGATGTATAGAGAGAGAGACAAGGAGAGAACCTCGGGGGACACCTACAGTTAGTGGAAGTGGGGGGTAGGTGGAGGCATGAGTGGAGATCGAGAAGGAACGGTCAGAGAGGTAGGAGGACAGCCAGGAGAGGGCAGTATCACACAGACCAAGAGAGTGAAGGATTTGCAGGAGGAGAGGGTGGTCCACAGTGTCAAAGGCAGAAGAGAGGTCAAGGAGAATAAGCAGAGTAGGGACCCTTGGATTTAGCAGATAGGAGGTCATTGCAGACTTTTGTGAGGGCAGTTTCAGTGAAGTGAAGAGGACGGAAACCAGACTGGAATGGGTCCAACAGTGAGTGAGAGGAGAGAAAGGCAGTGAGGCGGTTATAGACAGGGGTTAAAGTGAGCCGGAGCGGGGCGGAACTGCGTTCCGTCAGTTCCACTTGGAGACGAAACGCAGTTCCGCCTCCTCCGGCTCACTTTAACCCGCTGTGTGCAGCGCTGCAGGGAGATGCCGGGTGCCCGCTGAGATTGCGTCACCAGCGGGCGCCCGGCGGCAGCAGGAGGCAGGAGCTCAGTACTGAGCTCCGGCTTCCGGCGCTGTCACTGTGCGCTATGGGAGAGACGTCATGACGTCTCTCCCATAGTGCCGAGGTGCGGGCGGGGAGAGAGGACTGCAGCGGTCTGGAAGCAGGAGCGGGGCTCGGTAAGTATTGTGATTGTTTTCTTCCTTAGTGTAGCGGTGCATCTACTGGGGGCAAACTACTGGGGGGCATTACTACTGAAGGGGGGGCATCTGCAGGGGGCAAACTACTGGGGCGCATTACTACTGAAGGGGGGGCATCTACAGGGGGCAAACTACTGGGGGGATCTACTCGGGGCAAACTACTGGGGGGCATCTACTGCAGGCAAACTACTGTGGGGCATCTACTGGGGGACAACTACAAGGGGGCAAACTACTGGAGGCAAGCTACAAGGGGGCAAGCTTTTGGGGGCAAACTATGAAGGGGCAAACTACAGGAGGGCATTACTACGGGGGGCAAACTACAGGAGGGCATTACTACTGGGGGGGCATTTACTGAGGGACATTATTACTGGGGGCAAACCACTGGGGGCAAGCTACTGGGGGCAAACTACTGGGGGCAAGCTACTGGGGGCAAACTACTGGGGTCCAGCTACTGGGGCAAACTACAAGGGGGCAAGATTCTGGGGGAAAACTACAGGAGGGCATTACTACTGGGGGCAAACTACAGGGGGCATTACTACTGGGGTAAACTACAGGAGGGCATTACTACTGGGGGCGTAATTACAGGGGCATTACTACTGGGGGGAAACTACTGGGGGCATAACTACAGTGGCTAAACTACTGGGGGCATTACTATTGGGGGCTAAACGACTGGGGGCATTAGTACAGGCAACATTACTACTGGGGGCAATACTACACAGGGGCCTTACCATTAAGGGCATTACTACTGGGGGCACTACTAATGAGGGCATTGTAAAGGGGGCACTTTATAAGGGGCATCCCTCCTGGGGACATAAGGGGCACTACTATTGCGGGCATTGCATAAGGGGCACCACTACTATGGGCTCTATATAAGGGGCACTACCACTGTGGGCACTACCAGTACAGTGGACATTGCATAAGGAGCACTACTACTGTGGGCATTGTATAAGAAGCGCTACTGCGGTGGGCATTATGTGTATTACGGGGTGCTACTACTGTGGGCATTATGTGTATTACGGGGTGCTACTACTGTGGGCATTATTACTATTCTGTGACCACGCCCCTTTCTTTTTGAGACCACACCCATTTGCGCGCAATACCTTTATTGCCTGTGTGCCGTGGGGAGGGAGGTGAGTTCCACCACCTCTCTAGGACCACTTTAAGCACTGGTTATAGACAATACGCTCAAGGAGTTTGGAGGCAAAAGGGAGGAGAGAGATGGGACAGTAGTTGGAGAGAGTTGTCAAAGTCAGAAAAATATCCCTATACACGCTGCCATATTTGCACCTCACGCTGGCCCGCGCTGCGCATGCGTGCGCTTTCCCGTGATAGCGCATACCCGCTGATGCGTGCACCCGCTCGCATCGGTATGCGTATTTACGGTAAAGAGTATGTAGTCGTAGCGTGCGACCCAATCGTTACATATTTCCACAATTAATGTAGTTTGTAGATCATGGTCCCTTTGATAGATTCTGAAAGTTTGGTTAATATAGAATGTCCCTGAACGGAGGAATCCCTCTTTGTATTGTAGGAAGGGTCTAACAGGAGTCATACAGCAGTGTTTGGTACCCATCGGAAGAGTATTTAATTAACAATATTCCGGTGTTGGTTTGGAGCGTATTAATCGCTCGTGCGGATAGTTATGGACATAAGAAGTTTATGTCCATTTCTATTATTTACTCATACTCAGGTATGCGGCGGGAAACCTAGTTTCCCACCCACCTGAGCTGTTGGAAATCGTCACAGCCCACCTGTATGAATCAACCTATGACCTATTGTTATGATGCAGGGCCGAATTCCTTCGTCCAATGGACAATGGGATTGTAGGGACTGATGAGATTGCATTGTGTGTGGGGCATAAATAGGCAGGCCGACCATATCCAACTGCACTCTCATCAACGGTTTTCTTGCTGATAATCGGGAGCTGGATATCGAGGCGCATGCGATCATACCCTTTGTGCGTAAGTTTTCTCTCCGTAATCATTGTCTTACTGTGAGCCAATTTCTCTCATCTCTCTCCATTTCTCTCTCTCACTCTCTCCCTTCTCTTTTCTCTCACATCTCCCCTAGACTAGTATTGTATTGTATTAGATAGTATCGTATTTTGGTTAGGAAGTATCTGTTATATTGTAGTGTATCATTTGTACTGTTATTCTCTTTTACAAGTATATTAGATATAATACAGTTAATAGGCTTTGGACCCTAAACCAGTATCTGTGTATTTCCTATAGTTTTAAGTGTTCACTTGAGCGTCGATGACGCTCAAGCAGCTTTGTAGTTAGTCAGGTTACACAAGGTTGCACTTACACCCTGTATTCACATTAAGGTATTCTGTGTATTTCATTGATAAAAGGTTTAGACATAAAGGTATAGCGTTGTGAGCGTCTGCGCCGCTGGTGATCTCCTCGTGGTCTCGAGCGTCCGCTACGCCATAGCGAATCATTACTCTAGTCATCGCCAATAACGTGCTGTCCTGTGATCACTGGGCCGCGAGCGAACGTGACGCTTGAGCGTCTCGCCTACGGCTAAGCGATCGTTACGCAACTAGCGTACCCTTACGGTACTTCTTAAGTAAACCGCGTACAGTGTTCTTAGACTTCATTAAGGGTTGTTTATACGACAAAAGAATTTAGCATTGTCAATTGGGGACTCGTCCTGTCCTTCTCATATCTGCACTAGGTAGATCAGCAGACATTATCCCCCAGCAAAGGGTGGGAGGTTGTCTCGCAGTGCTGACGGGATAAGCGTCTGCTTCGCTTAGATAAAGAGTGCTGAAGGAATCCGGGAACCGGAAGTAAGAACAAAACGCTTGTGTCCTTTAAAACTGTTTATTTCTCTTCTGTCTTGCGTATACACGCACGCATACATCTGCATTTCTTTTTCAATTTCGTATATCACTATTCCTGTTTGCCAAATTTTTATAGTTGATAGAAAGTGCTAAAAGAGATTTGCTGTTATTTCATAGTAGAGGTAATAGTTAAAGTATAGACCAACACACGGCTTGTCTGGGAGATAAGGCAGTCAGTGTGGTGTGCGGTAGATGATCAGGGATCATCTACATTGATAAAAGTAGAAATTGTGTTACGGTGGATCTTTTGTTTTGCGTACACGTGTCTCTAACAAAGACTAGCGTACGCAATCCAAAGGCAGACGCACGCAGCGTACATTACGCAACGTAGCGTCCGGTTACGCCCACGTAGCTCAAGTTGTGATAAGGCGATAAGTAACGCAAAGGCGATAAGTAACGCACAGCGGTAGATAACGCGACGCGGTAAATAACGCAAATCTATTTTTGGAAAATCTGAAATTTAGTTTAACAGATCCTGCTCCTAATTGGTAACACAGCTGGGCTCAGAGGCGGAACTACCGGCAGTGCAGGCAGTGCACTGCACTGGGGCCCGCCTCTGTCCAGGGGCCCAAGCATGTAATGAGTCAAACTGACTCATTACATGCCGCTGTGCGCTGCGGGCAACCGCTGCCCGCAGCGCACAGCCGCCCGGCGAAGAGAGGAGAGGAGCAGCGGTACTACAGACGGGGGAAGGAGGAGGAGGGAGGCTGAGAAGGGAGCCGCAGCAGCGCTTTGTTACTGGTGGAGGCGCTGCTGCTGCTGCCCCTCTGCTTCCCTATAGGCTGTCTTCCGAGAACAGCCTATAGGGAAGCAGAGGGGCAGCAGCAGCAGCGCCTCCACCAGTAACACAGCGCTGCTGCGGCTCCCTTCTCAGCCTCCCTCCTCCTCCTTCTCTCAAGCCCGGGAATCGTCTCTGACGCTGCACCGAGGAGCCTGAGCCAGCGGAGAGGGTAAGTATAATTCTTCTTTCTTTCTTTCTTTCTTTCTTTCTTTCTTTCTTTCTTTCTTTCTTTCTTTCTTTCTTTCTTTATTTCCTTCTTTCCTTCTTTCTTTCCTTCTTTCCTTCTTTCTTGTGCCTGCCTGCCGCAATGTGTAAAAATGGGGGACTACCTGCCGCACTGTGTAAAAATGGGGGACTACCTGCTGCACTGTGTAAAAAGGGGGGACTACCTGCCGCAATGTGTAAAAAGGGGGGCATACCTGCCGCAATGTGTAAAAAGGGGGGACTGCCTGCAGCAATGTGTAAAAAGGGGGGACTGCCTGCAGCAATGTGTAAAAAGGGGGGATTGCCTGCCGCAATGTGTAAAAAGGGGGGACTGCCTGCCGCAATGTGTAAAAAGGGGGGACTGCCTGCCGCAATGTGTAAAAAGGGGGAATCAGCCTGCCGCAATGTGTAAAAATGGGGGACTGCCTGCCGCTATGTGTAAAAAGGGGTAATCTGCCCGACGCAATGTGTAAAAAGGGGAATCTGCCTGCCGTAATGTGTAAAAAAGGGGGACTGCCTGACGCTATGTGTAAAACAGGGGGACTGCCTGACGCTATGTGTAAAAATGGGGAATCTGCCTGCTGCTATGTGTAAAAATGGGGAATCTGCCTGCCGTAATGTGTAAAAATGGGGACGCTGTCTGCCGTAATGTGTAACAAGGGCACGCTGTCTGCCGTAATGTGTAACAAGGGCACGCGGTCTGCCGTAATGTGTAACAAGGGCACGCTGTCTGCCGTAATGTGTAAAAAGGGCACGCTGTCTGCCGCTATGTGTAACAAGGGCACGCTGTCTGCTGTAATGTGTAAAAAGGGCACGCTGTCTGCCGTAATGTGTAACAAGGGCACGCGGTCTGCCGTTATGTGTAAAAAGGGCACGCTGTCTGCTGTAATGTGTAAAAAGAGGAATCTGTTCGCTGTAAGGTGTAAAAGGGTCTCTACCTGGTGTAGTGGTGCTACTGTGCGGCGTAATTTGAATAATGGAGACTACTGTGTTGGTATTATTTTGTGGCCACACCCCTTCCCCACGAAGCCACGCCACTATGTATTTTTGCGCGCGCCTACGGCGCGCACTGCCCCTGGGGTGGACTTGGATGGGGGGCCCAAAGCATTTTGTCGCACCTGGGCCCACCGCTTGATTGTTCCGCCACTGGCTGGGCTAAAGAAAATTTCTGCGCAGAAATAGATATAGAAACGAAAGTGTACATGTGTTGAGTGAGTGTGTTTTTGTATACATAAGTTTATATAACTTAGAGGTTGAACCAAAAAAGAAATCGGGTACTCGTAAAGGACATACGTGTAAGTGACATATACGGTGGCTAGGGAGGCATCCCTGGTTAAATAATATTTGAGCATTAGAGTATAGCGGATCACAAGGTAACAAGACCAGGAGGTCACAAGGTAACAAGGCCAGGAGGTCACAAGGTACAAGAAGGTCCGCTATAAAGGTACAAGAAGCACAACCCCGGGGGTTGGTGCTAAAACCCATATAGGCTCTGGCTGAAGGAATTCGCAGCCGCAATTTTCGATTCCATTGATCTCTCAGTACATAACAAGTAGTGCTTATGTACTGAACGATTGTACCGCACGTAATTGTGTGCAGTAGTTAGTAATCTGACCTAATACCATTAGAGTAAAGTGGTCACAAACGCTATTTGTACATTCTGACGTGATTTGTGTAATTTTTTATTTTTAAAGGGAAGTTCGCTGGTCACTCAGGAACTATCTAACAACCCCACCTTTACTGGAAAGAGTAAGTGTCCTTCGGGTAACCCTCGTATGTTCCAGTAAACAGAAGGTTTCTGGTAGGGCCCTGTATCGAGTACGCCAGCACCATATCGGTGTGATCAGGTCGTATTGGTCGAGGTGGGCGAGTGAGTGGGGTACTCGGTAAACCGCCACCGCCGGCCTATTTTGAATAATTTGGTTTGCTGTAAGGGTTCGCTGAAGACCGTGATATAAAGATCAAAGGAGTAGTAAGCAACACCTGCAGATTATGGGGGCCAATTGTTCAGGTAGGGGGCGATCAACCTCGGTTCGGGTTGATTCAGAGAACCGACCAGTCGGGTCGGCAAGGTACATCATGTGTGAAAAATACGGAAGTCACACAGAGGTTTTATGTGATGAATGGGAGAGAATGACTGAACAAGACCGGGAGAAATTCCCAAGAATAGGTAGCTTCAGTCCAGAAGTGTTACAAAATTTAAGGAGGAGGATATGTCTCATAAAATCAACAAAGAGACGAATTCAGCATCATGATTATTTACAGTTATGGCACCAGGAAGGTGAGATACAGAGAGGTTTGGCTCTGGCGGCGGGATCTGGGGCAGTCAGGAAACTGATAGCCACAGCCCCGCCACCACCATACATAGCAGGAGAGAAGTTGATTACGGAGAGAAACGCACTGGGTTGTAAAACACAAACACTTAGTAACCCTGTAAATGTTAATGATGTTAACCAAGTAACTCATGCAAGTATTAACCCGTGCAAGTTGTACCCTGTTTTGAACTTTCCTCAGGAGTGTGATCAAGAAGACGATTCAGCAACAATTTCAGCTCTCTCTCTCGCAGCCACCATAGCAGAGACCACAGTAGGCACAGCAACACCCACGAGATTAGCGAAGGCCCCTAGCGGAGGGATAGGTGAGGTCGTGTCAACGGGTAAGTACGGCACCATGCATTATACTGAAACAATTTCACCACAAGTTGTAGAATCTACACAGAATGAGGTTGTTAGAGTTAACCCTGTTAGAGTAATAGCAGTTCCCAATGGGAAAACAGATGTATCAGGAGCCACTCCCATAAGGAACATTGCCATGTACACTCCATTTTCCCGAATGGAATTAAGAACAATAGTGTCCGAATTTCCTGACCCCAGGAAAGACTTAGTTGCTAGCCAAAAATACATCAGGGATCTAGGTAACACTGTAGAACCCAACAACAAGGATTGGCAGATACTGCTAAGAGCTTGTTTACCTTCCAATGTCGACTCAGCTCAATTCTTAGTTGACTGTGCATTGGATAAAGATGTACCGCTTACAGACGTGTACAACAAGGATAATGTAAAAAGGATAAATTTACAGCAAAAGGAGTATTTCCCAGCCATTGTTAAATGGAATAAGATATTCTCCATTAGACAAAAAGAGTCCGAAACGGCAGCAGAATATTTCCACCGGGCACTATTAGAAATGGCAAAGTACACTGGAATAGAAGACATTAGGACCAACCCAAACCATCAAGACGTAGCAGTATCTGTACTGATGGATGGTTTAAAGGAAACATTAAAGACTAGGGTTCAGACCACGCAACCATGTTGGCGAGGTCTGTCGGTGTCCACATTGAGAGAGGCTGCTATTGATCACGACAGAAACATCACTAGACACAGGGAGTCGCAAAGTGATAAGTTGATGTCAGTA
The DNA here is from genome assembly GCF_028390025.1 of Pseudophryne corroboree. Taxonomy (NCBI): domain Eukaryota; kingdom Metazoa; phylum Chordata; class Amphibia; order Anura; family Myobatrachidae; genus Pseudophryne; species Pseudophryne corroboree. The sequence continues at coordinate 839,897,229 of NC_086448.1, forward strand.
AGTATACAGGCGCTGACCACAAGGCAGCCTGCGTATGTACCACCGAATCCTGTGGGTAAGTCAAGTGTAATAACATGTTTTTCTTGTAACAAACAGGGACACTATGCACGAGACTGTAGAACAAAGAGTGTACAAAGATCTTTTCAACCCCCTAGACAACGACACGACACACGACATTGGGAGCAGGGTCCACAGAGGCGGAGTTTTGAGCCACATACAGGGGAAACAAAAAGATACCCCCCGAACAGAGATTGGCATGCCTCTGGTAGTTCCCAGCTAACTCCCCCACAAGTAGTTGCTGCCAACGGGATTCAGGGAGGTCAGCATACCCAATAGGGGTGTGGCCATACCTGTAATCTGCAGCCAGTTAAATTGATTGCCAGTCTTGGAAGTGAACCAGAGATTGCAATCAATGTAGCTGGTAAAACTTTAAATTTTCTTGTAGACACAGGGGCGGCCAAGTCAGTGATAAATTCGACAGTGGGCATGAGAACCACTGGTAGGACAGTTCCAGCCATGGGAGTAACAGGAGTAGTCCAGCACTACCCTGTTAGCAAACCAGCCGAGATTACAATAGGGCCTTTGCATACCAAGCATTCTTTTCTGCTGGCTGCATCTGCACCAACCAATCTCCTGGGTAGAGACTTACTATGTAAAATGGGTTGCGTCATTTATTGTACTCCTGAAGGTGTATTCTTGGACATTCCTGAGAATCACGCTCAGGAAGTACGAGACATGTTAGACTCCCCATCAAAATTAATGTCACACACCATTATGACAAATAGGAATCCATCCCAAATAGAAGAGATGACATCTCAGATACCAGAGTCACTTTGGACAAAAGATGGACAGGACACTGGATTAATGGCAAACGTAGCTCCAGTAGTTGTACAAGTAAAAGATGGTAGGATAGCTCCAAAAATCCCACAGTATCCTCTGAAGCCAGAGGTGGAGTTAGGAGTTTTCCCAGTAATAGAGCGCTTGCTACAACAGGGCATTCTAGTAAGAACGTCCAGCACAGCAAATAGTCCCATCTTCCCTGTTAAAAAGAGTGGGGGGAGGGGTTACAGGCTAGTGCAGGATCTAAGGGGGATTAACAAAATAGTTGAGAGTCAGTTCCCCGTAGTGCCAAATCCAGCTGTCATCCTAATGCAAATTCCTCCCACTGCCAAATTTTTCACTGTTATTGACCTCTGCTCCGCATTCTTTTCGGTACCTCTGCACCCTGACAGCCAATATTTGTTTGCATTCACATACAGAGGAGTCCAATACACGTGGACTCGGTTACCCCAAGGTTTCATAGATAGTCCAAGTATATTTTCTCAGGCTTTGCATGATTGTTTACAGTCTTTCCATCCGGAGAGTGGATCAGTATTGATACAGTATGTAGATGATTTACTGCTGTGTTCAGATTCGCTGGAAGCTTCCCTGAAGGATACGAAACAGCTCCTGTTTCATCTTTCAGACACAGGACATAAGGTTTCCAAAGACAAGTTGCAATTATGCCAAACTAAGGTAAAATATTTGGGACACTGTCTAACACAAGGACTGAGACACCTGACCGCTGATAGAATCCAAGCCATTAGAGACATGACACTGCCACAAACCCAGCAACAGATCAGGACGTTTTTAGGAATGTGTGGGTATTGCCGTAATTGGATCCCAGGGTTTTCCATATTGGCGTTACCTTTGCAGGAAATGGTCTCTTCAAACAAACCTGATCGGATTTCGCATACAGACGAATCCGAAACAGCATTTGAGAGACTTAAGCAATGCCTAACGCAGGCACCAGCACTAGGTATGCCAGACTATGGGAAACCCTTTGAACTATACGGAACAGAAAGTGCTGGTTGCGCAGCAGGTGTACTAACCCAAAAACACGGTGATGCCAGCAGGCCAGTTGCATACTACAGCGCTCAGCTAGATACGGTAGCGCGATCCCTCCCCACATGCTTGCGTAGCGTTGCGGCGATAGCATTGCTAGTGACAAAAAGCGAAGATGTCGTGCTAGGCCACAACCTCACAATCCATACACCACATGCGGTATCTGCCTTATTGAATTCTGCCCAAACCAGACACGTCTCATCAGCAAGGTTTACAAGATGGGAATTGGCATTAATGGCCCCAGTAAACATCACCATAAGGAGATGCAGCGCATTAAATCCTGCAACATTTCTCCCAGGTGTGCCTGGTCAGACACAAAGGGTGGAAGGTGAGAGTGATGGGGAAGGAGGATTTAATACAAAGGAAGATACACATGATTGTATGGAATATTTGACCCAAAATTTTACCGCAAGGCCTGACATCAGTGACAATCCACTGGAAGATGCAGAACTCACGTTCTACACTGACGGTAGTTGTCATAGACAGTCAGACTCGGGAGACTTGTGTACTGGATACGCAGTCGTAAATGACCAAGACACCATAGAAGCGGAACCGCTAGGTCCACCTCACTCAGCCCAGGTTGCTGAACTGGTCGCCCTAACCAGAGCATGTGAATTGGCTAAGGGTAAGTCAGCCAATATCTACACCGATTCTAGATACGCCTTCGGGGTAGTACATGATTTCGGAGCCCTATGGCGCCTCAGAAATTTCATGACGGCAGCTGGTACACCGATAGCGCATGCAGCTTATATAAAAAGGCTTCTAACAGCGATACAGGAACCAGACAGAGTGGCTGTTATCAAATGTAAAGCACATACATATAGCCAAGACCCAGTATCCCTTGGTAACAGCCGAGCAGACGAAGCCGCAAAGCTTGCAGCTGCTACCCCCATACAGACAGACACCACACAACTGATGGTATTTAATACCATCAACACACAGAAGTTGTGTGAGATGCAGAATTTGTGTTCCACACAGGAAAAGGCAGTCTGGAAGGCAAAGGGATATGGCCAGGAGTCCTCAGGGCTCTGGACGGATGGACATGGTAAACCAGTGGCCCCCAGGACATACCTTCCATGTCTGGCTGAAGCAGCTCACGGGTTGACTCATCTAGGCAAGGAGGGAATGTGCAAATTGGTAAGAGCATACTGGTGCGCCCCGGGATTCTCCTCTCATGCGGGTAAAAGAGCAATGTCATGCCTTACCTGTCTGAGAAAGAATATTGGAAAAGCAATACCTACAGAACCATCCCATATCCCACCTGCCGGCGGCCCTTTCCAGGTAATACAAATTGACTTCATTCAATTACCCCCATGTCGAAATTTGAAATATGTACTTGTTTGTATAGATGTTTTCTCGAATTGGGTCGAAGCATTTCCAGCAGCTACAAATACCGCTATGTTTACAGCTAAGAAAATTGTGCAGGAATTTGTATGTAGATATGGTATCCCTAGAATCATTGAAAGTGATAGGGGTACCCATTTTACCGGTGATGTCTTTCAAGGAATGTGTAAATTAATGGGTATTGATAGCAAGCTGCACACTCCGTACCGTCCACAGGCGAGTGTGAAGGTCGAAAGAGTGAACAGCACTATTAAAAATAAATTGAGTAAAGTAATGGCAGAGACAGGATTGATGTGGCCAGAAGCTTTACCCATTGTTTTGTATAGCATCAGAACCACTCCCAGGTCCCCTCTTAACCTGTCCCCTTTTGAAATTCTGTTTGGTCGACAACCGCATGTCATGATTAACCCTCAGGATGATTTGAAATGTAACAATGAAGTGACTGTAAAATACTTGATTAACATGAGTAAGCAGTTGAGGAATCAAAATGATAATCTGAAGTTGGTGATTCCTGATTTACCAGATAGTAATTGTCATGACATTGAACCTGGGGATTATGTAATGATACGAAATTTTCTACGCTCAGGTTGTCTTATTGATAGATGGGAAGGACCATACCAGGTCTTATTGACTAGCACCACAGCATTGAAGGTTGCTGAGAGAGAGACTTGGGTCCATTCATCCCACTGCAAAAAGGTTGCTGATCCAGAGAAGTCCCGTGATAAGGAACAGACGGTAGAGGTTGTATCACTGGAGTGTCTGTTCCAGGAGGACTGAGGCGGCACCTGAGCCTTGAAGACCGAAAGCAGTTGTTGACTCCCTTCTCCCTTTTATTGTTTTTCTCCACTTCCCATCCCCTCTCCCTTAAAATTTCTTTTTCCCCCTTCTCATTCTTCTCTATTTCCTCCTCAAAGATGGACTTGCCCCAAGAGACTGTGATCCGGATTTTGATGTTAACCATGATGTTGACCAGAGCAGTCTGTTCCGGCGAGAGTACCATAGAGGTCGAGAGAGGTTCTGGAATGGGTTCCGATTATGATGATGGAGGCGTAGTTTTCCAAGATCAACCAAACCAACAAGCAAAGGCGAGTATCAGAAAACGGTCCGATAGAAGAAATTGTGATGGATTGTTAGCTGAAGAAAACTGTATCTGTAGGCTCTGTGACAATTTGATTGAGGATGGGTGCATAAAGAAATGCCAATCCAGTTTTAATATCCATATGGACCGGCATCCATTGAGTGACTATCACTCCTTAGTGGGTAACGTATTAAACCAAACAGATTGTTGGGTATGCTCTCAAGTACCTCAGGGTCATAGCAAATCAGGGCTAGTACCATTTCCTTTAACGTTAGGGGAGGTACTTGAGCTAAGTGGTGGGAGACCGGTGGACCGGAGGTTTAACATCTCCAGCCCTCCTAGTTTGAAGCTCCACCAATACCATGTGGATAGGTCCCTCTTATGTTTTAATATCTCCAATCCCCGTAAGCCGGGAAATTGGGAAGTGTCATGGAGCAACCTTACCATGACCTTTTCACACAGAGCAGATAGAATGCCTACAGATACAGAGCTTGTACGCCACATAGCCAGTAGAGGAAAATCTTTCCGGTATCGATATACCTTAGGAAATAGGATTACTAGAGTTGGAGAGGTATCACCAGGATACTGTGCACATATCGTACAAACCGATACGTGCATTAAGCAGATGGAAGAATTAGGGTCAGGAGAGTTCACCTGGAAGGTGTGTAATATGGTAATGTCCTTCTCTGTCCCATATGTTCTCCCCGATGATGCATATTTCATATGCGGGAGAAAGGCGTACAAGTGGCTTGCCCCAAACTCTGAAGGATTGTGTTATATTGGAAAAGTATTGCCTGAAGTGATGACTGTAACACATGACAAAATGAAGGACATACACCGTGGTGCCCAAGCTCCTTATACTCACACTCATTACGAGCACCGAGTTAAAAGACAACTGTCAGAAAGGTTAGAGCATCCGGCCTCTGATCTTATCCATGAATCCACCGGGATTCAGGTTCTGGTAGCGTTAGATTTCACTCGCACCGCTCGAGGAGTGATGAATTATAGATACATCTCTGCGCTTGCAAATTTGTTAGATAATATCACTGAAATGTATGATGACACGTTCAGATACACTGGAAGAGAACTTCAAGCTTATAAAACAGAACTAGTTCAGCATAGGATGGTTCTTAATTATCTTACAGCAGTAACAGGCGGATATTGTGTTACATTGGCAACACAGTACGGCATAAAGTGTTGCACGTACATCACGAATAGCACCGAGGATCCGGTAGAGGTCATAGACCAAAAGATGGACGATATTCTCCAATTAAAGTGGGAATTTCGTCGGAAACACAATCTCACCCTTGCTGCTGTAGGTAATGAGCTGACTGGTTGGGTGTCATGGTTGAACCCGCGAAATTGGTTCTCCGGTTTAGGAGACTGGGCTCAAGGAGTCATAATGGATGTTGGAAAGTTTCTCCTATGTATCTTAGGTGTTGTTATATCTATTGGATTGATATTTAGATGCGGGCAGGCTTTAATGAGGTGCAAACAAAGTACAAGGGTGATGAGCTTGAGGAGTGAGGAAACTGTAATTAACCTGGATTTGATTTATGACCCAATGATAGAAACCAGGATGTGATGAAAAATGCGATTATACGGTCCGTTTCTTTCACCTGTTTTTCTGCTTTTCTCCAAGATACAAAGACCCCCTTGGACGAGGAAGTTGACGAGACGCTATACAGACAACAGACAAGCACCAAAGATGAAGTTTTGACCACTTGAGAAATGGACATTTGATGAACTTTGCCATGGATCCCCAGTTTCCCTAGTATTCTTAAACTCACGCTAGCCCAACATTTTTGTAAATCTGATGGCACTGACAAAGCTATTTGCTCATGCCCAAGGAGCAATACAGCGCAAAGAAGACGACTCTCAACAGATACCGAACAAAACTTCAACAACAGATGTACATTTCCCTGACATAGAATATCATTGCATTTTCCATAAGTGTTCTTTATCTTCATCTCTACAACCCTCAGGTAATAACACACATAGTATAGGGAATACAGGCACAGATATCAGCAATCACATATTCCCCCATTCATGTATCATCAACTAAAATGTGCTCCCCATTTTGTTCAAAAGCCGAAAAGAGCTCGGTAAAGTTTGACAGCCCATCCACAGACCTGTACCACGGGATAAGAAGGAATTCAAATGTATACTTCGCAATACCTCGAAGCTTGATTTACAACACGTACGGCATGATGATACATGACCCCCCCAAACATGGACTCATACACACATGCTTCTGCTATCTCACTAGGTCATACCCTTTTCACACCTACTCCTCTCTTCTTCCTTACCCAACCATGGAAATGAATTAACCCCTGACTTATATTTTTCTCCTTTTGAAATGTTTTAGAAGGTGGCAGTTATTATTGACTGCCAAAGGGTGGACTGTCAAAGTCAGAAAAATATCCCTATACACGCTGCCATATTTGCACCTCACGCTGGCCCGCGCTGCGCATGCGTGCGCTTTCCCGTGATAGCGCATACCCGCTGATGCGTGCACCCGCTCGCATCGGTATGCGTATTTACGGTAAAGAGTATGTAGTCGTAGCGTGCGACCCAATCGTTACATATTTCCACAATTAATGTAGTTTGTAGATCATGGTCCCTTTGATAGATTCTGAAAGTTTGGTTAATATAGAATGTCCCTGAACGGAGGAATCCCTCTTTGTATTGTAGGAAGGGTCTAACAGGAGTCATACAGCAGTGTTTGGTACCCATCGGAAGAGTATTTAATTAACAATATTCCGGTGTTGGTTTGGAGCGTATTAATCGCTCGTGCGGATAGTTATGGACATAAGAAGTTTATGTCCATTTCTATTATTTACTCATACTCAGGTATGCGGCGGGAAACCTAGTTTCCCACCCACCTGAGCTGTTGGAAATCGTCACAGCCCACCTGTATGAATCAACCTATGACCTATTGTTATGATGCAGGGCCGAATTCCTTCGTCCAATGGACAATGGGATTGTAGGGACTGATGAGATTGCATTGTGTGTGGGGCATAAATAGGCAGGCCGACCATATCCAACTGCACTCTCATCAACGGTTTTCTTGCTGATAATCGGGAGCTGGATATCGAGGCGCATGCGATCATACCCTTTGTGCGTAAGTTTTCTCTCCGTAATCATTGTCTTACTGTGAGCCAATTTCTCTCATCTCTCTCCATTTCTCTCTCTCACTCTCTCCCTTCTCTTTTCTCTCACATCTCCCCTAGACTAGTATTGTATTGTATTAGATAGTATCGTATTTTGGTTAGGAAGTATCTGTTATATTGTAGTGTATCATTTGTACTGTTATTCTCTTTTACAAGTATATTAGATATAATACAGTTAATAGGCTTTGGACCCTAAACCAGTATCTGTGTATTTCCTATAGTTTTAAGTGTTCACTTGAGCGTCGATGACGCTCAAGCAGCTTTGTAGTTAGTCAGGTTACACAAGGTTGCACTTACACCCTGTATTCACATTAAGGTATTCTGTGTATTTCATTGATAAAAGGTTTAGACATAAAGGTATAGCGTTGTGAGCGTCTGCGCCGCTGGTGATCTCCTCGTGGTCTCGAGCGTCCGCTACGCCATAGCGAATCATTACTCTAGTCATCGCCAATAACGTGCTGTCCTGTGATCACTGGGCCGCGAGCGAACGTGACGCTTGAGCGTCTCGCCTACGGCTAAGCGATCGTTACGCAACTAGCGTACCCTTACGGTACTTCTTAAGTAAACCGCGTACAGTGTTCTTAGACTTCATTAAGGGTTGTTTATACGACAAAAGAATTTAGCATTGTCAGAGTGTGTGAGTGTGAGAGTGAGTGGTAGTAGGAGAGAGTGTGTGAGTGTGAGAGTGAGTGGTAGTAGGAGAGAGTGTGTGAGTGAGAGTGTGAGAGTGAGTGGTAGTAGGAGAAGAGAGTGTGTGAGTGAGAGTGTGAGAGTGAGTGGTAGTAGGAGAGAGTGTGTGTGAGAGAGTGAGTGGCAGTAGGAGAGAGTGTGTGAGTGAGAGTGAGTGGTAGTAGGAGAGGAGAGTGTGTGAGTGAGAGTGTGAGAGTGAGTGGTAGTAGGAGAGAGTGTGTGAGTGAGAGAGTTAGTGGCAGTAGGAGAGAGTGTGTGAGTGAGTGAGTGTGAGAGTGAGTGGTAGTAGGAGAGGAGTGTGTGTGAGTGAGAGTGTGAGAGTGAGTGGTAGTAGGAGAGAGTGTGCGAGTGAGTGGTAGCAGGAGAGAGTGTTTGGATCAAGGGTAGGTTTTAGAAGAATAGGAGAGACGAGTGCATGCTTGAAGGCAGAGGGGACAGTGCCTGATGAGAGGGAGAGATTGAGGAGGTGGGAAACCTATGGATATATTGCATGTGTACAGTGGAGTGATCACTGGAGTTTGCTGTAGGCATCAGGGTATATAAAGCATCATAAGATACATCCAGCGCCTCATCCTGTCAGCTCACTGGTCTGTGGGTTATGATGGTTACTCTCTGCCAGCTGTCTCGCTGGGATGTGACTGCAGCGTGTCTAATAGACAGTTCCCTGTGGGAGAGTATAGTACTAACCAGGGCTGTAACTAGGTGTGTGCGGAGGTGGCATTGCACATAGCGCTGCAGGGTAGGGGGTGCTGTTGGCGGCACTTGTCAATTATCTGTTTTAATTACGTTCACTTGCAGCTTCCCCCCTTTTTGAAGCCCAGTATCTCCTGACCGCCCCTGTCTCCTACCCTGACCCCTTCTGTCACTAATATCTATACAGTATTCATGAACTCAACTTGAGATTTCTCTGTTACTCAGTCACACTGTCCTTTTAGATTTCAAGATGCTGACATACCCGGGATTCTAATCCATTACCTGTGGCATTGCAGTCAGACACTCTATTCATTGAGCTGTCTGCCCTTGCATAGAAGTTAGATGATTCTAAGCTAGAGAAATCTAACTATTTGACGCTTACCTTATCCAGGATCCAGGATTTTGGATTTTCTTCAAGCAGGATTGGATAAAGGTTTGAAAGTAGTTTCCTTGAGAGTTCAAGTCTCAGCGTTAACTGTGTGGTTTCAGCGAAAGATTGCTGACTTACAGGATGTACGTACTTTCTTTCAGGGAGTTGTACATATTCAACCTCCATTTGTTCCTCCTGCAGCTCCCTGGGATTTGAATCTAGTTCTTAGATTCCTTCAGGGACCTCCGTTCGAACCACTTAAAAGAGCAGATCTTAAATGGTTAACGGCTAAAGTACTTTTTCTACTGGCAATGGCGTCAGCCAGAAGAGTGTCAGATTTAGGAGCGTTATCGTGTAAGTCTCCTTTCCTAAGTTTTTTTCCAGACAGAGCAGTTCTCAGAACTAGATCTAGTTATCTTCCAAAGGTGGTATCAAAGTTTCACCTGAATGAAGAGATTGTAGTCCCAGCTTTTCAGGTATCGGGACTATCTGCGGGAGAAGCGTCGCTGGACGTAGTCCGAGCTTTAAGAATCTACATAGATCGTACTAGTGCCATCAGGAAAACAGATTCCCTCTTCATCCTCTACGGATTTCATAGAAGAGGATGGCCTGCTAGTAAACAGCCGCTGGCAAGATGGCTCCGAATGGTAATATCTGAAGCTTATTCTCATGCAGATCTCCCTATTCCGGCTAATGTCTCTGCACACTCTACACGTAAGGTAGGTCCTTCATGGGCAGCACAACAGGGTGCATCAGCAGAACAGATATGTAGGGCAGCCACATGGTCTTCCATAAACACATACATCAGACATTATGCCTTGGATACTTCTGCCTCTCATGACGCAGACTTCGGGCGAAAGGTCCTCCTGTGTAATCAGTAGCGTCCCCACCACTAAAATTTGGGAATCTCAATGTTATCCTGTGGATAATCCTGTGGACCCAGCCAGAGAAATAGACGTTATGGTAAGAACTTACCGTTGATAACGTGATTTCTCTTATGTCCACAGGTATCCACAGGGATCTCACCCTGACGCACCTGATTTGAGGATCTTGACAATCACTAAACCTCTTTCCTCTTGTATGGAAGGGTGTGCATGTGTGTTCTTATCGCCTAAATAGGTCTCTACCTGATGCTCCTGCCTAAATCGCTGTGGAAAGAACTGATTTGATTGAGTCAGTGGGCGGGATTATATAGTGAAGCCCCGATGCATCCTGGGAGGCCAGAAAGCTCGTGACCGTGTTGGTGTAATTTCCGCTGTCGCTCAACCATATCCCAATGTTATCCTGTGGATACCTGTGGACATAAGAGAAATCACGTTATCAATGGTAAATTCTTACCATAACGTCTATTTCTGTTGCCGGACCTGACTATAATCAGAACATATTTAGAGCTTTTGCATCAATCATTATCAGGTCAGCTTGAGTATTATCATTGCAATACTGACATCTAGTGGGGATTATTATTATGACTCAGTATGTTTGTTGTATGAACTGGTTTTTGGGTCTGATTCACTGGCATTTCTATAATAGGTGCAGTGTGTGCGACGCACACGGGCCCCTGAGAACAGAGGGGGGCCCCACCACACAGGCTGCACCCATTTGAATACTTACCCCCCAGAGTCCCGCGCCAACATCAGCAGCGCTGTGCAATCACCGTGAAAATGGCGCAGCGGACATTTTCACGGTGCTCTGCACATGTGCAGTAGAGAAATCACATGAAAATGGCCGCTACGCCATTTTCCCGGTGATCTGCGCATGTGCAATAGAGTAGAGTCTCCATCGCTCCCGGCAGAGAGGAGGGGGCCGAATGGAAGAGGCAGCACACGGACCTTCTCCTTTCTTAAAGCACCCCTGGTCTGATTCATGTGTGTAAGTAAAGCAAAAACGCAAGCAACTGAGCAATAGAATGCTGCAGTGCAGGTGTGGCAGATGTAACATGTGCAGAGAGAGTTAGATTTGGGTGGGGTGTGTTCAAACTTAAATATAAATTGTAGTTTAAAAATAAAGCAGCCAGTATGTAGAAACAAAATTTTGCACGGCTACGATCAGCCACCCTGACATGCGGGGCTAGTCTGCCTCGCATTTCTGGCCCTCCCCCAACGCATGGGTGCGATAGCATCACACGGCGGCGATGCTAGCGCACCCGGCAAGTAAGTCCCTACCTACGAAGCATTGCTGCGCTGGTAGGCGACTTTTCGTCGCATCCTGGGTGTAACATCATGCAGCCGGCCTGCCCCATGGTCCGCCACCCCAAAATGGCGGCCTCCCACCGCCGGCCCTGTCCCCTCCCGCCCAGCAACCGAGCAGAGGCGATCGCTGGGCTGAGATGCCGATTGCATCTCTGGCATGCACATGTGCACTGTGGCGCATGCGCAGTTCAGACCTGATCGCCCGCTGTGTGAAAATGCACAGCAGCGGTCAGGTCTGAATTAGCACCATGGTTTTGCTTTTTTTGGTTTGCTAATAAACCTGAATAATGCCCATTGGGGGTCATTCCGAGTTGTTCGCTCGTTATTTTTTATCGCTACGGATCGATTAGTCGCAAACTGCACAAAAGTTTGGTATTTTACTCACAGCCTAACAAAGTTTTTTCATCGTTCTGCTGATCGTAGTGTGATTGACAGGAAGTTGGTGTTTCTGGGCGGAAACTGGCCTTTTTCTGGGAGTGTGCGGAAAAACGCAGGCGTTTCAGGGAAAAAACGCGGGAGTGTCTCGAGAAACGGGGGAGTGGCTGGCCGAACGCTGGGCGTGTGTGTGACGTCAAACCAGGAACGAAACTGACTGAACTGATCGCTATTTGTGAGTAAGTCTGGAGCTACTCAGAAACTGCTAAGAAATTTATGGCCCTCATTCCGAGTTGATCGCAAAGTTTTTCGGACGCACAACATATTCGCAAAGTTGCGTTAATTTAGTAAATTTGCGAACCTCCGCCCTCAACGTATTTTTGCAAATTCGCACGCAGTATTACACAAAGTGGGCGTACGCCAAATGACATCGCAGTAATGCGAAACCATCGCAGCATTGCGAAATCATCGCAATAACACATACTTAATCGTAAAAATACTAAGTTTGAGTATATTTACAAAGTTTTGCGTAAAAATGCACACTTTTAAGGTAAAACGCACAAAAATGTTTTTTTGGCCTATTAAGTGCAATGACACCTTTCCTTTTAAAGACCACAAGCCCTTTTCAATTACGAACCCAATTAGTGTAATGATTGATAATGTTCCAAAACAATTAAGTCTGAGAATAAAAAAAAATTAACACTTTGTTGCCATAATTGGCCATCAACATGTCAAAGTGTAATTTTTTTTTTTTTTTATTTCACTTTTTTAATTTTTAAAGGTGTTGTTTGTGAATGAAGGTGTTTACATGTTTCTTAACACAATAATCTCCTTTTTTTTTTGGTAAAAATGTAACGTTAGATGTGTGTAATTTTTTGTACAAAACAAATTCTGCCTGCCAATCTGCTGATCCTTTTTTGCATTAATAAACACAACACCCGGTTAACTTTAATCAACTTTTTTATTTTTGTATTTGTTATTTTTTTTTTTTTTTTTAAAAGCAAAGAATAAAAGTCATGCAAATTTTTGCAAATGGTCCACACAATCCATCATTCCTTGCAGGTGTTGGCGCATGGTGTCAAGTATCCCTGAAAAACTTGTGGGATCTCCAACTGCAACATCTGAAATTAAGATGCAACACAAACATTAATAACTTAATTACATTACTTATTAGCCAAGCAAGGCGCAAAGCACACTTAAATGCTGGCATGTCCAAACTGCTGGACTCCAGCTGTTGTGAAACTACATATACCAGCATGCCTTTACACAGTTTTGTGGTCAGGGAATGGCAAAGCTGTGTCAGGGCATGCTGGGATGTGTAGTTTCTCAACAGTTGGAGTGCCGCAGTTTGGACAGGCCTGCTTTAATGTCAAAGTTACTACATCCTGCCTGTTTTATGGTACAATCATTAGCAGAACACACAAGCCTGCTCAGCCTTTTAATCAGATTTTAAAGTGTTCCAGACCATGTGTTACATTTACTACTATGTGAGTTATATTTAAGATGGAACGTTGCCCATAGCAATCAAGCAAAAATATGATTATTATATTGTAGAAGTGGATCCCAATTTTTTAAGTATAATCTTATTGGTTGCTATGTCCGACATCCCATGTTAAAGATAACTACCATCTTCGTCAATGTGACACCATGTTGGCATTCATTCCCATTTGTTGTTTTATTTGTTTTTTATTTTTAGTGGGTTGGTCCTGCATCATCACACTGCATATCCACATCTTCAGAAGGCCAACATATCATAGCATTCCCACACTCCATGAAAGCTGCCCTTACTAAATAAGTGCAAACATGTTTGACTCGAACACTTATTAATTTTGAGAATGTAACTTTCACACAAAAAAACAGTGTGTCATTAGGCTGCATAACAAAGTGAAGCATGTGATTTTTAAGTGTAAATATTCAGACTACACAGGCCCAAGTGTAAAAGGCAAACATACTAAACTCCACTCAGGTCTAACTGTTTCCCAGAAAAAGTAACACATATAAACCCTGTTCTCCTGGCAACCCTGGCTACCTAATGAGTGTCAACCTAGAGTGGACACACAAAACATTGCACACATACACACTGTACATATAATGACACTCACAAATATGTAAAGGCAACATGTACACCATGATGAAATGTTAAAATATTTTTCCAGGGTCCAAGAATTCAAACAGTACAACACTGCATGTTTTGGCATTGTAAGTGTAAGTGGGTAATCTTATTGTATAAAATTTAAATAAACTTACTTTCCTCGGAAACATCCAGACTCCCGGAATGTTCTGCAGGGGCTTCCTCTGCCCATTCACTTGGTGGGGATGTTGCCTGGATGGGGGAAGGCGGCTGGATGGGGGAAGGATGAGGGATTGGGGAAGGAGGAGGGATTGGGGAAGGAGGAGGGATTGGGGCAGGAGGCTGGATGGGGGAAGGAGGCTGGATTAGTGCCGCAATTTCAGAGGGGGGGTCTGATTGAGAGGGCGAGGGGGGCGGAGAGAAATTTAAAGCAATAGAGGGTGAGGGGGGTTCAGATGGGGATGTCGAAGTGGAAGGAGAAGGGGTATGGGAAGGAGGAGAAGGGGTCCCAGAAAGAGATGGCGAGGTGTGGTGAGAAGGGGAATGGAAAGTGGAGTGGGCCAGGGAAGCTGAGGGGGACTGGGAAGCTGAGGGGGACTGTGAAGATGAGGGGGACTGGAAAGCTGAGGGGGAGTGTGAAGGGGAGGGGGAGTGAGAAGGGGAGGGGGAGTGAGAAGGGGAGGGGGAGTGGGAAGGGGAAGGGGGTGGGGAGTTGTGCCGTTGTTGTTGTCCTAGAATGAAAATATTGTCCACATTTTTTAATCATGCAAAATTACATAGTATTGATTTTTAAATATAAATGTTATGTTACATGTTTTTTTTTTTTAAATTTAAAATAGAAAATCAAACATGTTAAGATCCTCTTCATGTTGGCCATAGCAAACAAAATGAAGCCAAACTTTAACTTTGAAGCTCATTCCTTAATCTAGTCCATTGAGTCATAGTGATTTGTCTAGGCAACATCACCAGATTACTATTCAAGGGCCCTTATTATATAGCCAGCACTTATCAAGTATTTTGGACCAGTTTCCTGGCTGCTTCTTATTTCTTGGAAACATGCACTTGTTTCGTGTCACTTTACTACAGTCAGTACTGTTTCCCCTAACCACACACACTGACCTAATTTCCTAAAAAGGAGACTGAAGGTTGCAATTAGCCTACCACTTACTGTAAAATGTAGGTAATTCAAAGGGGATTACAGCTGGAATGTAGTTTGCAATTGTCCAAAAGCATGTGCTCTGCAGGGGTTGCATATATAACATGTGCAGAGAGAGTTAGATTTGGTGGACTTTTTCAATTATGGCCATGGAAAATACAGGCTGTTTAATTTTAACACAGCAAATTATTGAGATGCTTTAACACACCCCACCCAAATCTGACTCACTCTGCACATGTTACATATGCTTCCCCTGCAGTGCACATGGTTTTGCACAATGGTTTACAAAAAACCTTTTGCTAAAAATTGGGAAGATGAAGCATTATCACATTTTAAGCAAAAAATCTTATGTAATGTAACTTACTTCGGGTATGGAGAGCACGGATTTGCTGGCGGATCTCCGCCAACAAATCTGGAGTCCGCCTGCGGAGATCACTCCATCGCCTCTCGAGCTGGATGATTGTCCGCCTGCTGCGGACGCGAGTCCGCAGCAGGCGGCGGACCTCCGCGTAGGCCTCGCGCTTCACCCGATTGGGGATGAAGCGCCCAACGCGGCCTACGCGGCGGTCCATCACCGCTACCAGCACGCGGAGCTCCCGCCTGGAGAACGGTGCTGCACGCATCATGGCAATGGCGTTTTCCTTATTTGGGCATATATTTATAGTGTCTGTTAGCATGTGATTGGCCAAAAATATGTCATTTCTAATAACTTTATTGATCTTTGCAATGCTGTGAAGAGCAGAGTGTTATTTTGCACGAGCGGAAATTCGCATTAGCATAAGCAAAAATGTTTGTTAGAAACTATTAGAATAAACACACAGAGACACAGACTTTACTGAAAATTACTAAACATATCTGTGTACTCACCACAGGTCGTGTGATCATTCAGCTGGACAGTCACAAAGTGTCAAACATTGAGGATCATTTGTTTGTGTGTTTGTTTACATAATCAGTATTTGAGGATATAAAATAAATAAGGACACTATTTATTATCATTACAGTATTTAAATTATTACATAAACATTGTCAGCTTAACGTGTTTTTGTTTTTTGTGTTTAAAAAGAAAAAACCATTCAAACACAACAACAGCATTACCCAATCACTTTACAAGAACATACTAAATGCAATCATGTTTAAAAATACATAAGCATACTGGGTTGTATTATTTGTGCAAATATAAATGTTAAAAACACTATACCTGAAATGTTCTGCTACAATTCTTGCCCTCACTTGGCTCCCCCTCCGTGTCACACTCCCCCCACCGAAGCGTGGCACAACCCCTGGCTCCTCATCAGGCAATTCCTCTGCCTGAGGAAGCTCGACACTACTCCTTACCGCGATATTATGGAGTATTGCGCACAGGACCACTATTTTACTTGCCATCTCCGGCGAATACATGATGTCGCCACCCGTGCGGTGGAGCACACGAAAGCGCCCTTTCAGGACACCAATTGTGCGCTCCACCAGCTGCCTAGTGGCAGTAAGCGCGGAGTTAAATGCCATCTGTGGTCCTGGCCTGGGATTACGGTAAGGAGTCATGAGCCAGGGGGTGCAAGGATATCCACGGTCTCCTGTTGGAATAAAAGCAAAATTTTAGTTCACAATTTTCATATATTTTTGTAAGTTTGTAACTAAAATATTTGAGCAACAACTCACCCAATAACCACATGTCTGGTCGTTGACTTGATCTTAATCTCTGCCATATCCCTGATTGTCTAATGACATACGCATCATGGGAACTTCCTGTAAACTTTGCGTTCAGGGAAAGGATCTGGAGGGATGGCCCACAAACAACCATTACATTCAGAGAATGAAACAGTTTCCTGTTTCTATAAATTTCTTCATTATGTCTTGGTGGCTGAATAGCAACATGTGTGCCATCCACAACCCCAATAACATGTGGGAAGCGACTACCACCTTCCGCAAATTGCCGCTTCACCACATCTAGGGCACCAACATCCAAAGGCATAGCAATAAATTGCTTAACACGCTTGATGAAAGCCTGGCAGACACGTCGCAGGACCTTACTGAACTGGCCCTGCGACATGCCAACCAGGTCTCCAACAACATGCTGGAATGATCCTGTGGCCAAAAAATGTAACACTGCAAGGAATTGTGTCAATGGTGGTATTGCTGTAGGATACCGAATTTCAGACTCCAGATCACTCTCTATTATGGAGAGAGTGTCTAGGATTAGATGTGGTGGCAGCCGGTATCTACGCACCACCACATCATCTGGCATCCCAAAAAGTATGACACGGGTTCTGAAAATTGGTGGCCTAGCACGCCTCCGTTGCCTTGGTTGATGAGGAGCCGGCTGTGGTTGTGGGGCTGGCGGTTGGGGTGGGAGTGCTGGCGTGGGTTGGGGAGGTAGGGCTTCTGCCGCAATATGTATTGACATCACACACTTTTTGGAGAGAATGTTAAGAAATGTCAATTAAAAAAAAAACAAAGTTTTTCAAAATTTTACACAATAACTGTTGTTACAATTGTGGTGTCAACTTACTGCAGGAGCGTACATTTTTTCTGTGTTGAATTCATGTCAAAAATGCAAAAATAAAAAGCAAATAAAAATAAATTTAATATTTGGATATAAAAAACATATATTAATGCAAAAAATCTTTAGAAAAAAAATAACAAAAAATAATAAGAAATTTAGTACCTAGTCCAGGAAAGACAAACACTACTTTGCAGATCAATCCTGGAAACCCCAAACACTTTGTTTAGCAAACTTTACACAAAAAATAAAAAAAATAAAAAAACACAAACAAGCACCAACACAGGCCAACGACACTTACCTGCTCCTAAAGAAATAAAGTCTTGTTTTTGTGGACCACACCCAAAAATGAAGTCAAAATTGGTTTTGCTCACCAAAAAGTAGATTCCTACAAGAGAACACTAATGACAGTCAAAACAAAGAAGCACGGGAATATTTTCACAAATGGACTTGCAAAATATATATGTGTTATAAAAATTAAAACATTAAAATGTATTACAAAAACTTGCAAACACAAAAAAATTTAACAAAAAAACAGAATACTCACAAACGAAAATACACACAAAAAATGACTGTCTATATTCAAACCGCAAAGAAAAGGACAAAGGTATGCTTGACAATTACTCACTCTGCCAATTCCACTATCACCTTCCCGCACAAGCCAACAACTCAAACGCCAAACTACCAACACTTACAGCATGCACAGTAGGCCCTTAAATAAGCAGTGCAATCATTCAACAGAATAAGTGTACACCTGTGTGAATTAACGAGTCGCACGTAGGTATATAAGCGCACACACCTCGGCGTACACACGTCATCACAAACATGGCTTCTCGTGAGCAAATCGCAGCAGAGATAGACCGCATTGCAGAGCAGCAGATGGCATTGCAGAAACAACGGATAGACTGTCAAAGGCGCTTGTTAGAATACGCCTCTGCGGAGGTTAATGCAGGACCTAGTACTCTGCAAATTTCTGCTTCTGAACCTCAAGAATTGAGTGTGGATACCCTGCCACACACACATAGTGAGCAAACTGAGGGAGAATTGACTTTAGCCACACAAACACAGCAGACAGAAGCTGCTAGTGAGGAGGAAGATGGAGATGACCAACCTGAAGAAACCTCACAGGCTACCTCCAGACGGAAAAAAAGACAGCCTGCATTCACTAAGAGGGAGTTGCGTGTCTTGGTCACGCAGGCCATGTCCAAAATACATAGGGGCCCCAAAAACATGGGGGCTGCTTCCAAAGAACGCATCTGGAGAGACATCACAAAATCTGTGAATGAAGTTGGCTCTGTCGTCAGAACATCACAGGAAGTGAGACGACGGTAAGTGCATCTTGACAATCCTTTTTCTGTGCTAAGTTGCCTAAAAAATGTAGTTACATGTCATGTTATGTCTAGCAAACACAAGCAGAACATGTGTGCTAGATATTTACTTTGAACAATAAGAAGACTCAACTTTTTCCCTCTTTCACAATATTTATGTAGGTGGGCCGACTTCAAATCCCGCCTGAAGGCAAAGAGGGCTGCGGAGTGGAATGCCTCAAGGGCAACAGGGGGGGGACCACCTGTCGCTGTGGAGTATACTGACTTGGAGGAGATGGCGATGGCCTGTGTGAGTTATGAGGAGGGCCAAGGGGTGTCTCATATGGACACGGACCTGCCTGAGATTGTGACGGGACATGACTTGGAAGGTAAGTTTACACATGTATTTGTCTGAAATTTGAACTGTATTAATAATCTTAAACTAATTTTGACTCCAACTTTTCCCCCACACATTCTTCTATTTGCTTGCCACAAAACACAGCACAGGGGGGTGAACAGTTTGAGTCACAGGCCGGTTATGTGGTTGAGGCTGAGGTGGAGGGACCTAGTGGGTCTGCCAGTGTGGGCCAACAAAACCCACCTATGCAGGTTCCTACTGGCCCCCCCACCCAACCCTCTGCTATCCCGGAGATCCTGCTTGAAATTGCTAGGTATGGTGAGAGCCTAAACACATTTCAAGACGGGGTCATCCGGGAGGTAAGCCAGATAACTGTCCGGCTCACTGAGATCCGAACCTGTGTTGAGCAAGGTGTTGCTCAACTCTGCCAAAGTCTGGCAGAGATCAGGCAGGCCCAAGAACAACTGGCCTCCTCAAACCAAAGCCTTGCAACTAACATCTTGCAAGGGCTCCAGGCCATCGCTGTCTCCCTTGCCCACAGTGGCAGAGAGCCAACCACATCGGCTCCCTCCCCTGCCCCTGCCCAGGAAGAACAGGACACTGGGCAGGCCCAACGAAGGTCACTCCGCAGACCAAGCAAAGAAGATCAGCCTCAGGCGGGGCCAAAAAGAAGAAAGTGATGTCTCTCCAGATGGGCAGCACCCATGTTTTTGTAGTTGCCTCTATGTTATTTTGGACTTGGCTTGTGTGGCCAGAATGGATCACTCCCTCTTAGTGAAATGTCTTTTTTTCTGTTTGGAGGAATTGTAGCCTGTGAGTTTCTTTTAAAAAACAACAGAGCCATCTTCCTCTCACTAGTGTGCTGTGTATTGTTGTGTTTGTGTGGTGGATACTAATTATTTCTCAGTTTGTGTCACATTTTTGTGTGGCAGGGTGTGAAATATGTTGAATTTATGAATTTATAAGATACTTTTGTCAGAAGCAGAAATTTGCAGAGTACTGAGTTCTGCAATATAATTTTTGTCAGTGCCATCTGCTTGGTGCTTGGTCTATCTCTGCCTGTGAGACTCATGTGGAGCCATGTTTAAATGTTGGATCATATTATTTCTGAAATATAAAATATAATTTCAAAATGTGTGCAATTTCTTGAAGGTAATGCATTAGCAAAATCTTACTTACAAAAATATTATGTCAACATATAGACACTTGGTGACCAATCTGCTAATTCTCCTTCAAAATTTTTTTTAATAAAAAAAAAAGGTATGTTTTGCACCACACTTTAATGTCCATATTAATAAAACAGACACGACAACTTGATAAAATATCTTTGGACAACATGACATCATTGAAAACATTGACAGATGTTAAAAACCTATATTATTGTGACTTTGAAAAATAAATCATAGTGTATGCGCCATTATGTGGGTGTTGGTTAATTGATCAGAATGTTGCAGAATTATCTAACTTTAAATAAAAATGTAACTTGTTTGTATTTAGTAGTCTAACACACATTCAAACATTTCTGCACAATGCTTACACACCAAGTTAAACACAAATAACAACCTTATTTAACAGTGTGTGAGATTAATATGTGAGTAGAATAAACATGTAATGTGTGTTCAGTCAATTGCTGGTTGGTAACTTTCATGGGCTCAGTAATTAACAAGTAATTGAACATCAGATGAATGTGCTCTCCAATTAACTGCTAATTACTGCATACACACTTGTACCAGTACTTCGCAAATGTAGAGTAACTGCAGACCTACTCTGCTGCTGCGTGAATGTTGCTACGGTTTCCTATGTTAGTTTTAACAGCGACAAAGTTTATGTGCGAAAAACACGCCCATTGCAAGTTGCATACTCCCACACAGTACGCCCACTTTCACGCCCATGTCGGAGCATTGCGAAGTCTCGCCTCCGCCACGCCCACGCCACTCCTTGTTTTCGTTTGGCAGTTACGGCTTTTTTTGTCCAAAGTAATTTTGACTCCAACTTTTCCCCCACACATTCTTCTATTTGCTTGCCACAAAACACAGCACAGGGGGGTGAACAGTTTGAGTCACAGGCCGGTTATGTGGTTGAGGCTGAGGTGGAGGGACCTAGTGGGTCTGCCAGTGTGGGCCAACAAAACCCACCTATGCAGGTTCCTACTGGCCCCCCCACCCAACCCTCTGCTATCCCGGAGATCCTGCTTGAAATTGCTAGGTATGGTGAGAGCCTAAACACATTTCAAGACGGGGTCATCCGGGAGGTAAGCCAGATAACTGTCCGGCTCACTGAGATCCGAACCTGTGTTGAGCAAGGTGTTGCTCAACTCTGCCAAAGTCTGGCAGAGATCAGGCAGGCCCAAGAACAACTGGCCTCCTCAAACCAAAGCCTTGCAACTAACATCTTGCAAGGGCTCCAGGCCATCGCTGTCTCCCTTGCCCACAGTGGCAGAGAGCCAACCACATCGGCTCCCTCCCCTGCCCCTGCCCAGGAAGAACAGGACACTGGGCAGGCCCAACGAAGGTCACTCCGCAGACCAAGCAAAGAAGATCAGCCTCAGGCGGGGCCAAAAAGAAGAAAGTGATGTCTCTCCAGATGGGCAGCACCCATGTTTTTGTAGTTGCCTCTATGTTATTTTGGACTTGGCTTGTGTGGCCAGAATGGATCACTCCCTCTTAGTGAAATGTCTTTTTTTCTGTTTGGAGGAATTGTAGCCTGTGAGTTTCTTTTAAAAAACAACAGAGCCATCTTCCTCTCACTAGTGTGCTGTGCATTGTTGTGTTTGTGTGGTGGATACTAATTATTTCTCAGTTTGTGTCACATTTTTGTGTGGCAGGGTGTGAAATATGTTGAATTTATGAATTTATAAGATACTTTTGTCAGAAGCAGAAATTTGCAGAGTACTGAGTTCTGCAATATAATTTTTGTCAGTGCCATCTGCTTGGTGCTTGGTCTATCTCTGCCTGTGAGACTCATGTGGAGCCATGTTTAAATGTTGGATCATATTATTTCTGAAATAAAAAATATAATTTCAAAATGTGTGCAATTTCTTGAAGGTAATGCATTAGCAAAATCTTACTTACAAAAATATTATGTCAACATATAGACACTTGGTGACCAATCTGCTAATTCTCCTTCAAATTTTTTTTTAATAAAAAAAAAAGGTATGTTTTGCACCACACTTTAATGTCCATATTAATAAAACAGACACGACAACTTGATAAAATATCTTTGGACAACATGACATCATTGAAAACATTGACAGATGTTAAAAACCTATATTATTGTGACTTTGAAAAATAAATCATAGTGTATGCGCCATTATGTGGGTGTTGGTTAATTGATCAGAATGTTGCAGAATTATCTAACTTTAAATAAAAATGTAACTTGTTTGTATTTAGTAGTCTAACACACATTCAAACATTTCTGCACAATGCTTACACACCAAGTTAAACACAAATAACAACCTTATTTAACAGTGTGTGAGATTAATATGTGAGTAGAATAAACATGTAATGTGTGTTCAGTCAATTGCTGGTTGGTAACTTTCATGGGCTCAGTAATTAACAAGTAATTGAACATCAGATGAATGTGCTCTCCAATTAACTGCTAATTACTGCATACACACTTGTACCAGTACTTCGCAAATGTAGAGTAACTGCAGACCTACTCTGCTGCTGCGTGAATGTTGCTACGGTTTCCTATGTTAGTTTTAACAGCGACAAAGTTTATGTGCGAAAAACACGCCCATTGCAAGTTGCATACTCCCACACAGTACGCCCACTTTCACGCCCATGTCGGAGCATTGCGAAGTCTCGCCTCCGCCACGCCCACGCCACTCCTTGTTTTCGTTTGGCAGTTACGGCTTTTTTTGTCCAAAGTAATTTTGCACAGTTGTCGTACGTATGTCTTCGCGCATGCGTAATCACGCATTTGCGCATGCGCAGATACTTACATTTCGGACATTTGCGATGCGATGACTCTTAGCGATCAACTCGGAATGAGGGCCTATATTCGCAATTCTGCTAATCTTTCGTTCGCTATTCTGCTAAGCTAAGATACACTCCCAGAGGGCGGCGGCTTAGCGTGTGCAAAGCTGCTAAAAGCAGCTAGCGAACGAACAACTCGGAATCACCCCCATTGTCCCATTCTATCTGCAGGGTTGTCAGATGGAGAGGAATAAGACTAAGGGGAGATGTACTAAGCAATGATAAAATTGTGGAGAAGTGAGCCAGTGGAGAGGTTGCCCATGGCAACCAATCATTATTGAAGTAACATTTATAATTTGCGTACTATAAAATTACAAATAGCAGCTGATTGGTTGCCATGGGCAACTTCTCTACCTGCTCACTTCTTCACTCTTATCACTGCTTAATACATCTTCCACTAAAAGCCTAGCATGGGCACAAGATGGACAAACGTGCGCAAATAACCCCACGCAGCCAGGTAGGAATACATATCATTTCCCGTCATACGGGATGCTGGCTGTCACTATACCGACAGCGGCATCCCATCTGTCAGAATCCCGGCAGCGACGCAGCGAGTCCCCTTTAACTTTGATAAATATGCCCTACACTATAGTCCTTAAATATCTGGGCTAGTCACAGTGTCCGGTAATAGGCCCACCTGCTCTACAGACTCATTTACACTTAGATATATACACACTGGTGCTAATTTAGACCTGACCGCTGCTGTGCGTTTTCGTACAGTGGGCGATCAGGTCTGAACTGCGCATGCGCCGCAGTGCACTGGCGCATGACAGAGATGCGATCGGCATCTCAGCCCAGCGATCGCCTCTGCCTGATTGACAGGCAGAGGCGCTCACAGGGTGGGCCGGCGGTGTTCAGCCACCGTTTTAGGGGAGCGGCCCGGGCAACGCAGGCGGGCCCGGACCGTGGGGGAGGCGGGCCACAGTGGCTGCGTGATGTCACGCGTAACCGCTGTGACCCAGGACGTGGGAAAAAGTCGCCTACCAGTGCAGCAATGCTACGCAGGTAGTGACTTACCAGGTGCGCTAGCATCGCCGCCGTGCGAAGCTATCGCACCGGTGCGGCAGGGGGAGGGCCAGACATGCGGGGTGGACTAGCCCTGTGCTGGGCGTCTCCCCGCATGTCAGGGTGCACCCCAAACAAGCGCCGCCCCTGGGCACGTGCCTCACGTGCCTAATGGGAAATTCACCACTGACTGTATTCTAATGTAAGAATCAGTAGGACTAATGCACCACAAAACACCCAGTTTCACAGAAAGAAAGATGTGCCCGAGTTCCGTATGGCTCGGAATAGGACAGACCTACGCAAAATGCTTCGGCAAAAGAATCACCATTTGCGTCAGTGAGATCCGTTGGTCTCAGAACCAGCTCCGGTATGTTTGGGATTGGACTTCACAAAAATGCTACATGCGAATATTCAGAGGGTGATGGGTCCAGGTGAGAATGCGGAATTATGACTATTGCCATTTTAGGACCAATCCTTCAATTCGTTGAACTTTTCTTTGGTCTCTCCTATAAGACTGCTCATTCCAGTCTCACTTACATCAGGGGGGCGGCCCCTAATGTTGTGCCTGGGGTCAGCCTGACCTCTAGGACTGCCCCTGGGCAGGTCACTTCCCTGATGTAAAATGTAAAGGCGGGTGTGTGGTACTAGTCTGGAATCTGCAACTCTGGAGAACATGCGTGCACCTAGTCTGCAATCTGCAACTCTGGACAACATGAGTGCATCTAGTCTGGAATCTGCAACTCTGGAGAACGTGAGTGCACCTAGTCTGGAATCTGCAACTCTGGAGAACATGAGTGCACCTAGTCTGGAATCTGCAACTCTGGAGAACATGAGTGCACCTAGTCTGGAATTAGCAACTCTGGAGAACATGAGTGCACCTAGTCTGGAATCTGCAACTCTGGAGAACATGCATGCACCTAGTCTGGAATCTGCAACTCTGGAGAACATGCGTGCACCTAGTCTGCAATCTGCAACTCTGGACAACATGAGTGCATCTAGTCTGGAATCTGCAAAGCTGGAGAACATGAGTGCACCTAGTCTGCAATCTGCAACTCTGGAGAACATGAGTGCACCTAGTCTGGAATCTGCAACTCTGGAGAACATGAGTGCACCTAGTCTGAAATCAGCAACTCTGGAGAACATGAGTGCACCTAGTCTGGAATCTGCAAAACTGGAGAACATGAGTGCACCTAGTCTGGAATCTGCAACTCTGGAGAACATGAGTGCACCTAGTCTGCAATCTGCGACTCTGGAGAACATGACTGTACCTAGTCTGCAATCTGCAGAGATGGAAAACGTGCGTGTACCTAGTCTGGAATCTGTAAAGATGGAAAACATGCGTGTACCTAGTCTGCAATCTGCAAAGCTGGAGAACATCGTGTACCTAGTCTGGAATCTATAAAGATGAAGAACATGAGTGCACCTAGTCTGGAATCTGCAAAGCTGGAGAACATGAGTGCACCTAGTCTGGAATCTGCAAAGCTGGAGAACATGAGTGCACCTAGTCTGGAATCTGCAAAGCTGGAGAACATGAGTGCATCTAGTCTGGAACCTGCAAAGCTGGAGAACATGAGTGCACCTAGTCTGGAATCTGCAAAACTGGAGAACATGAGTGCACCTAGTCTGGAATCTGCAAAACCGGAGAGCATGAGTGCACCTAGTCTGGAGTCTGCAAAACTGGAGAACATGAGTGCACCTAGTCTGGAATCTGCAAAACTGGAGAACATGAGTGCACCTCGTATGGAATCTGCAAAACTGGAGAACATGAGTGCACCTAGTCTGCAATCTGCAAAGATGAAGATCATGAGTTCACCTAGTCTGGAAACTGCAAAAATGGAGTACGTGTGCACCTAGTCTGGAATCTGCAAAGCTGGAGAACATGAGTGCACCTAGTCTGGAATCTGCAACTCTGGAGAACATGAGTGCACCTCGTATGGAATCTGCAAAACTGGAGAACATGAGTGCACCTAGTCTGCAATCTGCAAAGATGGAGAGCATGAGTGCACCTAGGCCCTCATTCCGAGTTGTTCGCTCGGAGATTTTCATCGCATCGCAGTGAGAATTCTCTTAGTGCGCATGCGCAATGTTCGCTCTGCGACTGCGCCAAGTAACTTTACTATGAAGAAAGTAAGTTTACTCACGGCTTTTTCATCGCTCCGACGATCGCATTGTGATTGACAGGAAATGGGTGTTACTGGGCGGAAGCACTGCGTTTTAGGGGCGTGTGGCTGAAAACGCTACCGTTTCCGGAAAAAACGCAGGAGTGGCCGGGGAAACGGTGGGAGTGCCTGGGCGAACGCTGGGTGTGTTTGTGACGTCAACCAGGAACGAAAAGCACTGAACTGATCGCACAGGCAGAGTAAGTCTGAAGCTACTCAAAAACTGCTAACTCGTTTGTGATCGCAATATTGCGCATACATCGGTCGCACATTTAAGAAGCTAAGATTCACTCCCAGTAGGCGTAGGCTTAGCGTGTGTAACTCTGCTACATTCGCCTTGCGAGCGAACAACTCGGAATGAGGGCCCTAGTCTGGAATCTGCAAAACTGGAGAACATAAGTGCACCTAGTCTGCAATCTGCAAAGCTGGAGAGCATGAGTGCACCTAGTCTGGAATCTGCAAAACCGGAGAGCATGAGTGCACCTAGTCTGCAATCTGCAAAACTGGAGAACATGAGTGCACCTAGTCTGCAATCTGCAAAACTGGAGAACATGAGTGCACCTAGTCTGGAATCTGCAAAACCGGAGAGCATGAGTGCACCTAGTCTGCAATCTGCAAAACTGGAGAACATAAGTGCACCTAGTCTGGAATCTGCAAAACCGGAGAGCATGAGTGCACCTAGTCTGCAATCTGCAAAACTGGAGAACATGAATGCACCTAGTCTGCAATCTGCAAAGCTGGAGAACATGAGTGCACCTAGTCTGGAATCTGCAAAGCTGGAGAACATGAGTGCACCTAGTCTGGAATCTGCAAAGCTGGAGAACATGAGTGCATCTACAGTAGTCTGCAATCTGCAAATCTGGAGAACATGAGTGCATCTCCAGTAGTCTGCAATCTGCAAAACTGGAGAACATGAGTGCATCTACAGTAGTCTGCAATCTGCAAGATTGTTCCAATCCTAAAGTAGAAACATGTTTCACTCCTCCAGTTGTTGCTTCCCTGACCAGATAATCTATAATCTTGGATTATAAAACGCAATTTGCGCTGAAGTTGCACATTTTTTGCAGTTGTGCTAATGACCTTTACTTGTGTACAAAAAAATACTAATTTGGGACTTATTGATACACAGTGGATAGCATTGTTGTCTAACCGTTTGGGTTGCAGTGTGGAGTTTGTATGTTCTCTCCCATTTTTCTCAAGTGCTGTGGTCACCTCCCACACTGGTAGTCTAATGTTAGTGCCTGATGTGTGGCAGAGAATGCAGACTGTAAGGGGTCGGGCCAGCTGTGACTAATCAAACACTCTGCAAGGCGCTGTATCATGTGTTGGCGTTATATGAATAAAGGTTAATAGTAATACAGTATGACGCTATTACGTAACAGATTTACTATACATAAATATCTTTTTATTGATAATGTTGAAAAACCCCATGGCTGCTGCCATCACTACTGATAATTATTATTATTATCCAGCAGGCATTAGGGCTTATTTACTAACAGTGTATTTACATGCCCAATGCGGGTCACTCAGGTGCGGTCGCCGTAGCGCTCTTATGTGCATTGGACTGATGTTCTTTACTTTGCACATGCGCGGGATCCGTTCTGTATGCGCATGTACGGGTTCGGCACTAGACTCTCAGTGATTGACAGTCTGGTGCTGTTCAGGGAGCGGGGAGGTTAGCGGCAACGGCCTCTGTTTGTGACAATGGAGGCATGTTGCCGCCGTTTAGGGGTTGGGAAGAGGCCAGGGATCTTTGTTGTGGGACGGAGATTTCCTAGCCTCTGCGACAGGCACCATGGGTGTCGTAAGTCGTCTGATGATGGGTGAGAGATCCTAGGACACAGGTCGGATCAGTACTGCGTGTAACAGACGCCTCCTGCGGCATCACCATACAGCGCTATCACCGCTGCTTCCAAGGAAGCGATAGCTAATCCAACTACATCGGAATGAGCCACAATGTGCCCAGGGCCAATCAGTATTTAGCTCTTATATGTCAAGTGCAAGGTAGAGGGAAAAAGCAAGCACCTGATTGGTTGCAGTAGTTTACTGACAATTGTGCTCCTAAGTGCAATGTTAGTAAATGGCCCCTAGTAAGCGTATGAGAGAAGATGCACCAAACAGATCTAAATCAGGAACAATCTGGAGTGAAGTCTTGTTTTAATAGCTTAACCAATTCCTTTATTGTCTCAAAAATAAATAGCAGGTGGCATCCAGAAAATATATTCATATGTACAAGTCTCGTTTTATATGAAATCAGAAGATGTCCTAGAGTCTCTGATCTGAGGACCGGGGGAGGGGGGTGCCTCTCTCTGTGGTCTGTGCCTCTCTCTGTGGTCTGTGCCTCTCTCTGTGGTCTGTGCCTCTCTCTGCGGTCTGTGCCTCTCTCTGCGGTCTGTGCCTCTCTCTGCAGTCTGTGCCTCTCTCTGTAGTCTGTGCCTCTCTCTGTAGTCTGTGCCTCTCTCTGCAGTCTGTGCCTCTCTCTGTAGTCTGTGCCTCTCTCTGTAGTCTGTGCCTCTCTCTGTGGTCTGTGCCTCTCTCTGCAGTCTGTGCCTCTCTCTGCAGTCTGTGCCTCTCTCTGTAGTCTGTGCCTCTCTCTGTAGTCTGTGCCTCTCTCTGCAGTCTGTGCCTCTCTCTGTATTCTGTGCCTCTCTCTGTAGTCTGTGCCTCTCTCTGTAGTCAGCAGTAGTTGTGTTAGATTGCGGGTGCTGGGGGTGTGCCTCTCTCTGTAGTCTGTGCCTTTTTCTGTAGTCTGTGCCTCTCTGTAGTCTGTGCCTCTCTCTGTAGTCTGTGCCTCTCTCTGTAGTCTGTGCCTCTCTCTGTAGTCTGTGCCCCTCTCTGTAGTCTGTGCCCCTCTCTGTAGTCTGTGCCCCTCTCTGTAGTCTGTGCCTCTCTCTGTAGTCTGTGCCTCTCTCTGTAGTCTGTGCCTCTCTCTGTAGTCAGCAGTGGTTGTGTTAGATTTCGGGTGCTGGGGGTGTGCCTCTCTCTGTATTCTGTGCCTCTCTCTGTATTCTGTGCCCCTCTCTGTAGTCTGTGTCCCTCTCTGTAGTCTGTGCCCCTCTCTGTAGTCTGTGCCTCTCTCTGTAGTCTGTGCCTCTCTCTGCAGTCTGTGCCTCTCTCTGCAGTCTGTGCCTCTCTCTGTAGTCTGTGCCTCTCTGTAGTCTGTGCCCCTCTCTGTAGTCTGTGCCTCTCTCTGTAGTCTGTGCCCCTCTCTGTAGTCTGTGCCTCTCTCTGCGGTCTGTGCCTCTCTCTGTAGTCAGCAGTGGTTGTGTTAGATTTCGGGTGCTGGGGGTGTGCCTCTCTCTGTAGTCTGTGCCCCTCTCTGTAGTCTGTGCCTCTCTCTGTAGTCTGTGCCCCTCTCTGTAGTCTGTGCCCCTCTCTGTAGTCTGTGCCTCTCTCTGTATTCTGTGCCTCTCTCTGTAGCCTGTGCCTCTCTCTGTAGTCTGTGTCTCTCTCTGTAGCCTGTGCCTCTCTCTGTAGTTTGTGCCCCTCTCTGTAGTCTGTGCCCCTCTCTGTAGTCTGTGCCTCTCTCTGTAGCCTGTGCCTCTCTCTGTAGTCTGTGTCTCTCTCTGTAGCCTGTGCCTCTCTCTGTAGTCTGTGCCTCTCTGTATTCTGTGCCCCTCTCTGTAGTCTGTGCCTCTCTCTGTATTCTGTGCCTCTCTGTGTAGTCTGTGCCTCTCTCTGTAGCCTGTGCCTCTCTCTGTAGTCAGCAGTGGTTGTGTTAGATTGCGGCTGCACATTGCAGGTAGGTGTCTGCTGTATAATGAGCAGGACTGGGTAGTTATTATGCATCCCTCCCCCTGGCCAGTCGTTTACCAGCTAGGCCCGGGCCTGTGACTCTGCAGAACCGCTAGGAATAGACTGAAAGGTGATGCGAGAATGGAATCCGCAGCTGACGCATTTCGCTGGATTGCGGCCCATTTGTGCACATGGGTTTTTGGACGGTGTATGTTTGGTTGTTGCACGCGGTATTAATAATTGCCGTGTCGGTAGGATATTCGGATCTCGCTCAGTGCTGATTCCTCAGCTGTAATTCCTGAGAGGTGCCATGAGGGAAGGTCTCAGTCACAGGGGCGAGGGTTTAGAGTACACACAATTCAGGGTTTCATTAGCTGTTCTCCATACAAGGGACAGTTCCCCGTGGCTAAGACGTGGCTCGGTGTGGGCCTGAGAACCACTTGCTGGAAGCGCCATGAGGGTGCCTGGAGCAGCAGTCAGTAAGCAATAGTTGTCCATATAGCCGCAGTGTACATGTATGTCCCATCATCCTTTGCTCCTATTGCAGATATGATCGGAAGTGTCGGTATTTCGCCGTTTTGGGCAGGTCTTCATCCATGACGGTCAGTGCGGACAGCATGGCTTTCATATCTCCCGCTGACGGCTTCTGTGTCTCCTCTGTGGTCACTATTTGGTAGTACACGTAATATGGCGAGGTTTCTATTACTGCCCTGGACGGGTCGTGCGCCGGCATCTTGTGTTTGCGGGGTGATACTGTCTGACGAGGGGGCTCTGTAATTTTGGGGTTTGACTGTTGTCCATTTTCAGCGGGCGGCCCTCGGAGCGGAGCTGCCTCTTGCTGCGCCTGAAACAAGACATGACATGTTATATGGATGTCTCAGAAACCAGATACAGCTGCCTGCCTTCTGTCAGGTGCTCTCAGGCGCAGCGTTCCCCAGGTGTGCATGCAGATAGGACTATATACTGAGCCTGGATGGGGATAAAGGGGACGGAGATACAGTACCAGCAGGCGCAGCGTTCCCCAGGACTATATACTGAGCCTGGATGGGGATAAAGGGGACAGAGATACAGTACCAGCAGGCACAGCGTTCCCCAGGTGTGCATGCAGATAGGACTATATACTGAGCCTGGATGGAGATAAAGGGGACAGAGATACAGTACCAGCAGGCACAGCGTTCCCCAGGTGTGCATGCAGATAGGACTATATACTGAGCCTGGATGGAGATAAAGGGGACAGAGATACAGTACCAGCAGGCACAGCGTTCCCCAGGTGTGCATGCAGATAGGACTATATACTGAGCCTGGATGGAGATAAAGGGGACAGAGATACAGTACCAGCAGGCACAGCGTTCCCCAGGTGTGCATGCAGATAGGACTATATACTGAGCCTGGATGAAGATAAAGGGGACGGAGATACAGTACCAGCAGGCGCAGCGTTCCCCAGGTGTGCATGCAGATAGGACTATATACTGAGCCTGGATGGGGATAAAGGGGACAGAGATACAGTACCAGCAGGCGCAGCGTTCCCCAGGTGTACATGCAGATAGGACTATATACTGAGCCTGGATGGAGATAAAGGGGACGGAGATACAGTACCAGCAGGCGCAGCGTTCCCCAGGTGTGCATGCAGATAGGACTATATACTGAGCCTGGATGGGGATATAGGGGACGGAGATACAGTACCAGCAGGCGCAGCGTTCCCCAGGTGTGCATGCAGATAGGACTATATACTGAGCCTGGATGGGGATAAAGGGGACGGAGATACAGTACCAGCAGGCGCAGCGTTCCCCAGGTGTGTATGCAGATAGGACTATATACTGAGCCTGGATGGGGATAAAGGGGACGGAGATACAGTACCAGCAGGCGCAGCGTTCCCCAGGTGTGTATGCAGATAGGACTATATACTGAGCCTGGATGGGGATAAAGGGGACGGAGATACAGTACCAGCAGGCGCAGCGTTCCCCAGGTGTGTATGCAGATAGGACTATATACTGAGCCTGGATGGGGATAAAGGGGACGGAGATACAGTACCAGCAGGCGCAGCGTTCCCCAGGTGTGTATGCAGATAGGACTATATACTGAGCCTGGATGGGGATAAAGGGGACGGAGATACAGTACCAGCAGGCGCAGCGTTCCCCAGGTGTGCATGCAGATAGGACTATATACTGAGCCTGGATGGAGATAAAGGGGACAGAGATACAGTACCAGCAGGCGCAGCGTTCCCCAGGTGTGCATGCAGATAGGACTATATACTGAGCCTGGATGGGGATAAAGGGGACGGAGATACAGTACCAGCAGGCGCAGCGTTCCCCAGGTGTGCATGCAGATAGGACTATATACTGAGCCTGGATGGGGATAAAGGGGACAGAGATACAGTACCAGCAGGCGCAGCGTTCCCCAGGTGTGCATGCAGATAGGACTATATACTGAGCCTGGATGGGGATAAAGGGGACGGAGATACAGTACCAGCAGGCGCAGCGTTCCCCAGGTGTGTGCAGATAGGACTATATACTGAGCCTGGATGGGGATAAAGGGGACGGAGATACAGTACCAGCAGGCGCAGCGTTCCCCAGGTGTGCATGCAGATAGGACTATATACTGAGCCTGGATGGGGATAAAGGGGACGGAGATACAGTACCAGCAGGCGCAGCGTTCCCCAGGTGTGCATGCAGATAGGACTATATACTGAGCCTGGATGGAGATAAAGGGGACGGAGATACAGTACCAGCAGGCGCAGCGTTCCCCAGGTGTGCATGCAGATAGGACTATATACTGAGCCTGGATGGGGATAAAGGGGACGGAGATACAGTACCAGCAGGCGCAGCGTTCCCCAGGTGTGCATGCAGATAGGACTATATACTGAGCCTGGATGGGGATAAAGGGGACGGAGATACAGTACCAGCAGGCGCAGCGTTCCCCAGGTGTGCATGCAGATAGGACTATATACTGAGCCTGGATGGGGATAAAGGGGACGGAGATACAGTACCAGCAGGCGCAGCGTTCCCCAGGTGTGCATGCAGATAGGACTATATACTGAGCCTGGATGGGGATAAAGGGGACGGAGATACAGTACCAGCAGGCGCAGCGTTTCCCAGGTGTGCATGCAGATAGGACTATATACTGAGCCTGGATGGGGATAAAGGGGACGGAGATACAGTACCAGCAGGCGCAGCGTTCCCCAGGTGTGCATGCAGATAGGACTATATACTGAGCCTGGATGGGGATAAAGGGGACGGAGATACAGTACCAGCAGGTGCAGCGTTCCCCAGGTGTGCATGCAGATAGGACTATATACTGAGCCTGGATGGGGATAAAGGGGACGGAGATACAGTACCAGCAGGCGCAGCGTTCCCCAGGTGTGCATGCAGATAGGACTATATACTGAGCCTGGATGGGGATAAAGGGGACAGAGATACAGTACCAGCAGGCGCAGCGTTCCCCAGGTGTGCATGCAGATAGGACTATATACTGAGCCTGGATGGGGATAAAGGGGACGGAGATACAGTACCAGCAGGCGCAGCGTTCCCCAGGTGTGTATGCAGATAGGACTATATACTGAGCCTGGATGGGGATAAAGGGGACGGAGATACAGTACCAGCAGGCGCAGCGTTCCCCAGGTGTGCATGCTGATAGGACTATATACTGAGCCTGGATGGAGATAAAGGGGACGGAGATACAGTACCAGCAGGCGCAGCGTTCCCCAGGTGTGCATGCAGATAGGACTATATACTGAGCCTGGATGGAGATAAAGGGGACGGAGATACAGTACCAGCAGGCGCAGCGTTCCCCAGGTGTGCATGCAGATAGGACTATATACTGAGCCTGGATGGGGATAAAGGGGACGGAGATACAGTACCAGCAGGCGCAGCGTTCCCCAGGTGTGCATGCAGATAGGACTATATACTGAGCCTGGATGGGGATAAAGGGGACGGAGATACAGTACCAGCAGGCGCAGCGTTCCCCAGGTGTGCATGCAGATAGGACTATATACTGAGCCTGGATGGGGATAAAGGGGACGGAGATACAGTACCAGCAGGCGCAGCGTTTCCCAGGTGTGCATGCAGATAGGACTATATACTGAGCCTGGATGGGGATAAAGGGGACGGAGATACAGTACCAGCAGGCGCAGCGTTCCCCAGGTGTGCATGCAGATAGGACTATATACTGAGCCTGGATGGGGATAAAGGGGACGGAGATACAGTACTAGCAGGCTTAGCGTTCCCCAGGTGTGCATGCAGATAGGACTATATACTGAGCCTGGATGGGGATAAAGGGGACGGAGATACAGTACCAGCAGGCGCAGCGTTCCCCAGGTGTGCATGCAGATAGGACTATATACTGAGCCTGGATGGAGATAAAGGGGACGGAGATACAGTACCAGCAGGCGCAGCGTTCCCCAGGTGTGTATGCAGATAGGACTATATACTGAGCCTGG
The DNA here is from genome assembly GCF_028390025.1 of Pseudophryne corroboree. Classification (NCBI taxonomy): domain Eukaryota; kingdom Metazoa; phylum Chordata; class Amphibia; order Anura; family Myobatrachidae; genus Pseudophryne; species Pseudophryne corroboree. The sequence continues at coordinate 839,931,725 of NC_086448.1, forward strand.
ATGGGGATAAAGGGGACAGAGATACAGTACCAGCAGGCGCAGCGTTCCCCAGGTGTGTGCAGATAGGACTATTTACTGAGCCTGGATGGGGATAAAGGGGACGGAGATACAGTACCAGCAGGCACAGCGTTCCCCAGGTGTGCATGCAGATAGGACTATATACTGAGCCTGGATGGGGATAAAGGGGACGGAGATACAGTACCAGCAGGCGCAGCGTTCCCCAGGTGTGTGCAGATAGGACTATTTACTGAGCCTGGATGGGGATAAAGGGGACGGAGATACAGTACCAGCAGGCGCAGCGTTCCCCAGGTGTGCATGCAGATAGGACTATATACTGAGCCTGGATGGAGATAAAGGGGACGGAGATACAGTACCAGCAGGCGCAGCGTTCCCCAGGTGTGCATGCAGATAGGACTATATACTGAGCCAGGATGGGGATAAAGGGGACGGAGATACAGTACCAGCAGGCGCAGCGTTCCCCAGGTGTGCATGCAGATAGGACTATATACTGAGCCTGGATGGGGATATAGGGGACGGAGATACAGTACCAGCAGGCGCAGCGTTCCCCAGGTGTGCATGCAGATAGGACTATATACTGAGCCTGGATGGGGATAAAGGGGACGGAGATACAGTACCAGCAGGCGCAGCGTTCCCCAGGTGTGCATGCAGATAGGACTATATACTGAGCCTGGATGGGGATAAAGGGGACGGAGATACAGTACCAGCAGGCGCAGCGTTCCCCAGGTGTGCATGCAGTTAGGACTATATACTGAGCCTGGATGGGGATAAAGGGGACAGAGATACAGTACCAGCAGGCGCAGCGTTCCCCTGGTGTACATGCAGATAGGACTATATACTGAGCCTGGATGGGGATAAAGGGGACGGAGATACAGTACCAGCAGGCGCAGCGTTCCCCAGGTGTGCATGCAGATAGGACTATATACTGAGCCTGGATGGGGATAAAGGGGACGGAGATACAGTACCAGCAGGCGCAGCGTTCCCCAGGTGTGCATGCAGATAGGACTATATACTGAGCCTGGATGGGGATAAAGGGGACGGAGATACAGTACCAGCAGGCGCAGCGTTCCCCAGGTGTGCATGCAGATAGGACTATATACTGAGCCTGGATGGGGATAAAGGGGACGGAGATACAGTACCAGCAGGCGCAGCGTTCCCCAGGTGTGCATGCAGATAGGACTATATACTGAGCCTGGATGGAGATAAAGGGGACGGAGATACAGTACCAGCAGGCGCAGCGTTCCCCAGGTGTGCATGCAGATAGGACTATATACTGAGCCTGGATGGGGATAAAGGGGACAGAGATACAGTACCAGCAGGCGCAGCGTTCCCCAGGTGTGCATGCAGATAGGACTATATACTGAGCCTGGATGGGGATAAAGGGGACGGAGATACAGTACCAGCAAGCACAGCGTTCCCCAGGTGTACATGCAGATAGGACTATATACTGAGCCTGGATGGAGATAAAGGGGACGGAGATACAGTACCAGCAGGCGCAGCGTTCCCCAGGTGTGCATGCTGATAGGACTATATACTGATCCAGGATGGGGATAAAGGGGACGGAGATACAGTACCAGCAGGCGCAGCGTTCCCCAGGTGTGCATGCAGATAGGACTATATACTGAGCCTGGATGGGGATAAAGGGGACGGAGATACAGTACCAGCAGGCGCAGCGTTCCCCAGGTGTGCATGCAGATAGGACTATATACTGAGCCTGGATGGGGATAAAGGGGACGGAGATACAGTACCAGCAGGCGCAGCGTTCCCCAGGTGTGCATGCAGATAGGACTATATACTGAGCCTGGATGGAGATAAAGGGGACGGAGATACAGTACCAGCAGGCGCAGCGTTCCCCAGGTGTGCATGCTGATAGGACTATATACTGATCCTGGATGGGGATAAAGGGGACAGAGATACAGTACCAGCAGGCGCAGCGTTCCCCAGGTGTGCATGCAGATAGGACTATATACTGAGCCTGGATGGGGATAAAGGGGACGGAGATACAGTACCAGCAGGCGCAGCGTTCCCCAGGTGTGCATGCAGATAGGACTATATACTGAGCCTGGATGGGGATAAAGGGGACGGAGATACAGTACCAGCAGGCGCAGCGTTCCCCAGGTGTGCATGCAGATAGGACTATATACTGAGCCTGGATGGGGATAAAGTGGACGGAGATACAGTACCAGCAGGCGCAGCGTTCCCCAGGTGTGCATGCAGATAGGACTATATACTGAGCCTGGATGGGGATAAAGGGGACGGAGATACAGTACCAGCAGGTGCAGCGTTCCCCAGGTGTGCATGCAGATAGGACTATATACTGAGCCTGGATGGGGATAAAGGGGACAGAGATACAGTACCAGCAGGCGCAGCGTTCCCCAGGTGTGCATGCAGATAGGACTATATACTGAGCCTGGATGGGGATAAAGGGGACGGAGATACAGTACCAGCAGGCGCAGCGTTCCCCAGGTGTGCATGCAGATAGGACTATATACTGAGCCTGGATGGGGATAAAGGGGACGGAGATACAGTACCAGCAGGCGCAGCGTTCCCCAGGTGTGCATGCAGATAGGACTATATACTGAGCCTGGATGGGGATAAAGGGGACGGAGATACAGTACCAGCAGGCGCAGCGTTTCCCAGGTGTGCATGCAGATAGGACTATATACTGAGCCTGGATGGGGATAAAGGGGACGGAGATACAGTACCAGCAGGCGCAGCGTTCCCCAGGTGTGCATGCAGATAGGACTATATACTGAGCCTGGATGGGGATAAAGGGGACGGAGATACAGTACCAGCAGGTGCAGCGTTCCCCAGGTGTGCATGCAGATAGGACTATATACTGAGCCTGGATGGGGATAAAGGGGACGGAGATACAGTACCAGCAGGCGCAGCGTTCCCCAGGTGTGCATGCAGATAGGACTATATACTGAGCCTGGATGGGGATAAAGGGGACGGAGATACAGTACCAGCAGGCGCAGCGTTCCCCAGGTGTGCATGCAGATAGGACTATATACTGAGCCTGGATGGAGATAAAGGGGACGGAGATACAGTACCAGCAGGCGCAGCGTTCCCCAGGTGTGCATGCAGATAGGACTATATACTGAGCCTGGATGGGGATAAAGGGGACGGAGATACAGTACAAGCAGGCGCAGCGTTCCCCAGGTGTGCATGCAGATAGGACTATATACTGAGCCTGGATGGGGATAAAGGGGACGGAGATACAGTACCAGCAGGCGCAGCGTTTCCCAGGTGTGCATGCAGATAGGACTATATACTGAGCCTGGATGGGGATAAAGGGGACGGAGATACAGTACCAGCAGGCGCAGCGTTCCCCAGGTGTGCATGCAGATAGGACTATATACTGAGCCTGGATGGGGATAAAGGGGACGGAGATACAGTACTAGCAGGCTTAGCGTTCCCCAGGTGTGCATGCAGATAGGACTATATACTGAGCCTGGATGGGGATAAAGGGGACGGAGATACAGTACCAGCAGGCGCAGCGTTCCCCAGGTGTGCATGCAGATAGGACTATATACTGAGCCTGGATGGAGATAAAGGGGACGGAGATACAGTACCAGCAGGCGCAGCGTTCCCCAGGTGTGTATGCAGATAGGACTATATACTGAGCCTGGATGGGGATAAAGGGGACAGAGATACAGTACCAGCAGGCGCAGCGTTCCCCAGGTGTGTGCAGATAGGACTATATACTGAGCCTGGATGGGGATAAAGGGGACGGAGATACAGTACCAGCAGGCACAGCGTTCCCCAGGTGTGCATGCAGATAGGACTATATACTGAGCCTGGATGGAGATAAAGGGGACGGAGATACAGTACCAGCAGGCGCAGCGTTCCCCAGGTGTGTATGCAGATAGGACTATATACTGAGCCTGGATGGGGATAAAGGGGACGGATATACAGTACCAGCAAGCACAGCGTTCCCCAGGTGTGCATGCAGATAGGACTATATACTGAGCCTGGATGGGGATAAAGGGGACGGAGATACAGTACCAGCAGGCGCAGCGTTCCCCAGGTGTGCATGCAGATAGGACTATATACTGAGCCTGGATGGGGATAAAGGGGACGGAGATACAGTACCAGCAGGCGCAGCGTTCCCCAGGTGTGCATGCAGATAGGACTATATACTGAGCCTGGATGGGGATAAAGTGGACGGAGATACAGTACCAGCAGGCGCAGCGTTCCCCAGGTGTGCATGCAGATAGGACTATATACTGAGCCTGGATGGGGATAAAGGGGACGGAGATACAGTACCAGCAGGTGCAGCGTTCCCCAGGTGTGCATGCAGATAGGACTATATACTGAGCCTGGATGGAGATAAAGGGGACAGAGATACAGTACCAGCAGGCGCAGCGTTCCCCAGGTGTGCATGCAGATAGGACTATATACTGAGCCTGGATGGGGATAAAGGGGACGGAGATACAGTACCAGCAGGCGCAGCGTTCCCCAGGTGTGCATGCAGATAGGACTATATACTGAGCCTGGATGGGGATAAAGGGGACAGAGATACAGTACCAGCAGGCGCAGCGTTCCCCAGGTGTGCATGCAGATAGGACTATATACTGAGCCTGGATGGGGATAAAGGGGACGGAGATACAGTACCAGCAGGCGCAGCGTTCCCCAGGTGTGTGCAGATAGGACTATATACTGAGCCTGGATGGGGATAAAGGGGACGGAGATACAGTACCAGCAGGCGCAGCGTTCCCCAGGTGTGCATGCAGATAGGACTATATACTGAGCCTGGATGGGGATAAAGGGGACGGAGATACAGTACCAGCAGGCGCAGCGTTCCCCAGGTGTGCATGCAGATAGGACTATATACTGAGCCTGGATGGGGATAAAGGGGACGGAGATACAGTACCAGCAGGCGCAGCGTTCCCCAGGTGTGTGCAGATAGGACTATATACTGAGCCTGGATGGGGATAAAGGGGACGGAGATACAGTACCAGCAGGCGCAGCGTTCCCCAGGTGTGCATGCAGATAGGACTATATACTGAGCCTGGATGGGGATAAAGGGGACGGAGATACAGTACCAGCAGGCGCAGCGTTCCCCAGGTGTGCATGCAGATAGGACTATATACTGAGCCTGGATGGGGATAAAGTGGACGGAGATACAGTACCAGCAGGCGCAGCGTTCCCCAGGTGTGCATGCAGATAGGACTATATACTGAGCCTGGATGGGGATAAAGGGGACGGAGATACAGTACCAGCAGGTGCAGCGTTCCCCAGGTGTGCATGCAAATAGGACTATATACTGAGCCTGGATGGGGATAAAGGGGACAGAGATACAGTACCAGCAGGCGCAGCGTTCCCCAGGTGTGCATGCAGATAGGACTATATACTGAGCCTGGATGGGGATAAAGGGGACGGAGATACAGTACCAGCAGGCGCAGCGTTCCCCAGGTGTGCATGCAGATAGGACTATATACTGAGCCTGGATGGGGATAAAGGGGACGGAGATACAGTACCAGCAGGCGCAGCGTTCCCCAGGTGTGCATGCAGATAGGACTATATACTGAGCCTGGATGGAGATAAAGGGGACAGAGATACAGTACCAGCAGGCGCAGCGTTCCCCAGGTGTGCATGCAGATAGGACTATATACTGAGCCTGGATGGGGATAAAGGGGACGGAGATACAGTACCAGCAGGCGCAGCGTTCCCCAGGTGTGCATGCAGATAGGACTATATACTGAGCCTGGATGGGGATAAAGGGGACAGAGATACAGTACCAGCAGGCGCAGCGTTCCCCAGGTGTGCATGCAGATAGGACTATATACTGAGCCTGGATGGGGATAAAGGGGACGGAGATACAGTACCAGCAGGCGCAGCGTTCCCCAGGTGTGTGCAGATAGGACTATATACTGAGCCTGGATGGGGATAAAGGGGACGGAGATACAGTACCAGCAGGCGCAGCGTTCCCCAGGTGTGCATGCAGATAGGACTATATACTGAGCCTGGATGGGGATAAAGGGGACGGAGATACAGTACCAGCAGGCGCAGCGTTCCCCAGGTGTGCATGCAGATAGGACTATATACTGAGCCTGGATGGAGATAAAGGGGACGGAGATACAGTACCAGCAGGCGCAGCGTTCCCCAGGTGTGCATGCAGATAGGACTATATACTGAGCCTGGATGGGGATAAAGGGGACGGAGATACAGTACCAGCAGGCGCAGCGTTCCCCAGGTGTGCATGCAGATAGGACTATATACTGAGCCTGGATGGGGATAAAGGGGACGGAGATACAGTACCAGCAGGCGCAGCGTTCCCCAGGTGTGCATGCAGATAGGACTATATACTGAGCCTGGATGGGGATAAAGGGGACGGAGATACAGTACCAGCAGGCGCAGCGTTCCCCAGGTGTGCATGCAGATAGGACTATATACTGAGCCTGGATGGGGATAAAGGGGACGGAGATACAGTACCAGCAGGCGCAGCGTTTCCCAGGTGTGCATGCAGATAGGACTATATACTGAGCCTGGATGGGGATAAAGGGGACGGAGATACAGTACCAGCAGGCGCAGCGTTCCCCAGGTGTGCATGCAGATAGGACTATATACTGAGCCTGGATGGGGATAAAGGGGACGGAGATACAGTACCAGCAGGTGCAGCGTTCCCCAGGTGTGCATGCAGATAGGACTATATACTGAGCCTGGATGGGGATAAAGGGGACGGAGATACAGTACCAGCAGGCGCAGCGTTCCCCAGGTGTGCATGCAGATAGGACTATATACTGAGCCTGGATGGGGATAAAGGGGACAGAGATACAGTACCAGCAGGCGCAGCGTTCCCCAGGTGTGCATGCAGATAGGACTATATACTGAGCCTGGATGGGGATAAAGGGGACGGAGATACAGTACCAGCAGGCGCAGCGTTCCCCAGGTGTGCATGCAGATAGGACTATATACTGAGCCTGGATGGGGATAAAGTGGACGGAGATACAGTACCAGCAGGCGCAGCGTTCCCCAGGTGTGCATGCAGATAGGACTATATACTGAGCCTGGATGGGGATAAAGGGGACGGAGATACAGTACCAGCAGGCGCAGCGTTCCCCAGGTGTGCATGCAGATAGGACTATATACTGAGCCTGGATGGGGATAAAGGGGACGGAGATACAGTACCAGCAGGCGCAGCGTTCCCCAGGTGTGCATGCAGATAGGACTATATACTGAGCCTGGATGGGGATAAAGTGGACGGAGATACAGTACCAGCAGGCGCAGCGTTCCCCAGGTGTGCATGCAGATAGGACTATATACTGAGCCTGGATGGGGATAAAGGGGACGGAGATACAGTACCAGCAGGTGCAGCGTTCCCCAGGTGTGCATGCAGATAGGACTATATACTGAGCCTGGATGGAGATAAAGGGGACAGAGATACAGTACCAGCAGGCGCAGCGTTCCCCAGGTGTGCATGCAGATAGGACTATATACTGAGCCTGGATGGGGATAAAGGGGACGGAGATACAGTACCAGCAGGCGCAGCGTTCCCCAGGTGTGCATGCAGATAGGACTATATACTGAGCCTGGATGGGGATAAAGGGGACAGAGATACAGTACCAGCAGGCGCAGCGTTCCCCAGGTGTGCATGCAGATAGGACTATATACTGAGCCTGGATGGGGATAAAGGGGACGGAGATACAGTACCAGCAGGCGCAGCGTTCCCCAGGTGTGTGCAGATAGGACTATATACTGAGCCTGGATGGGGATAAAGGGGACGGAGATACAGTACCAGCAGGCGCAGCGTTCCCCAGGTGTGCATGCAGATAGGACTATATACTGAGCCTGGATGGGGATAAAGGGGACGGAGATACAGTACCAGCAGGCGCAGCGTTCCCCAGGTGTGCATGCAGATAGGACTATATACTGAGCCTGGATGGGGATAAAGGGGACGGAGATACAGTACCAGCAGGCGCAGCGTTCCCCAGGTGTGTGCAGATAGGACTATATACTGAGCCTGGATGGGGATAAAGGGGACGGAGATACAGTACCAGCAGGCGCAGCGTTCCCCAGGTGTGCATGCAGATAGGACTATATACTGAGCCTGGATGGGGATAAAGGGGACGGAGATACAGTACCAGCAGGCGCAGCGTTCCCCAGGTGTGCATGCAGATAGGACTATATACTGAGCCTGGATGGGGATAAAGTGGACGGAGATACAGTACCAGCAGGCGCAGCGTTCCCCAGGTGTGCATGCAGATAGGACTATATACTGAGCCTGGATGGGGATAAAGGGGACGGAGATACAGTACCAGCAGGTGCAGCGTTCCCCAGGTGTGCATGCAAATAGGACTATATACTGAGCCTGGATGGGGATAAAGGGGACAGAGATACAGTACCAGCAGGCGCAGCGTTCCCCAGGTGTGCATGCAGATAGGACTATATACTGAGCCTGGATGGGGATAAAGGGGACGGAGATACAGTACCAGCAGGCGCAGCGTTCCCCAGGTGTGCATGCAGATAGGACTATATACTGAGCCTGGATGGGGATAAAGGGGACGGAGATACAGTACCAGCAGGCGCAGCGTTCCCCAGGTGTGCATGCAGATAGGACTATATACTGAGCCTGGATGGAGATAAAGGGGACAGAGATACAGTACCAGCAGGCGCAGCGTTCCCCAGGTGTGCATGCAGATAGGACTATATACTGAGCCTGGATGGGGATAAAGGGGACGGAGATACAGTACCAGCAGGCGCAGCGTTCCCCAGGTGTGCATGCAGATAGGACTATATACTGAGCCTGGATGGGGATAAAGGGGACAGAGATACAGTACCAGCAGGCGCAGCGTTCCCCAGGTGTGCATGCAGATAGGACTATATACTGAGCCTGGATGGGGATAAAGGGGACGGAGATACAGTACCAGCAGGCGCAGCGTTCCCCAGGTGTGTGCAGATAGGACTATATACTGAGCCTGGATGGGGATAAAGGGGACGGAGATACAGTACCAGCAGGCGCAGCGTTCCCCAGGTGTGCATGCAGATAGGACTATATACTGAGCCTGGATGGGGATAAAGGGGACGGAGATACAGTACCAGCAGGCGCAGCGTTCCCCAGGTGTGCATGCAGATAGGACTATATACTGAGCCTGGATGGAGATAAAGGGGACGGAGATACAGTACCAGCAGGCGCAGCGTTCCCCAGGTGTGCATGCAGATAGGACTATATACTGAGCCTGGATGGGGATAAAGGGGACGGAGATACAGTACCAGCAGGCGCAGCGTTCCCCAGGTGTGCATGCAGATAGGACTATATACTGAGCCTGGATGGGGATAAAGGGGACGGAGATACAGTACCAGCAGGCGCAGCGTTCCCCAGGTGTGCATGCAGATAGGACTATATACTGAGCCTGGATGGGGATAAAGGGGACGGAGATACAGTACCAGCAGGCGCAGCGTTCCCCAGGTGTGCATGCAGATAGGACTATATACTGAGCCTGGATGGGGATAAAGGGGACGGAGATACAGTACCAGCAGGCGCAGCGTTTCCCAGGTGTGCATGCAGATAGGACTATATACTGAGCCTGGATGGGGATAAAGGGGACGGAGATACAGTACCAGCAGGCGCAGCGTTCCCCAGGTGTGCATGCAGATAGGACTATATACTGAGCCTGGATGGGGATAAAGGGGACAGAGATACAGTACCAGCAGGCGCAGCGTTCCCCAGGTGTGCATGCAGATAGGACTATATACTGAGCCTGGATGGGGATAAAGGGGACGGAGATACAGTACCAGCAGGCGCAGCGTTCCCCAGGTGTGTATGCAGATAGGACTATATACTGAGCCTGGATGGGGATAAAGGGGACGGAGATACAGTACCAGCAGGCGCAGCGTTCCCCAGGTGTGCATGCTGATAGGACTATATACTGAGCCTGGATGGAGATAAAGGGGACGGAGATACAGTACCAGCAGGCGCAGCGTTCCCCAGGTGTGCATGCAGATAGGACTATATACTGAGCCTGGATGGGGATAAAGGGGACGGAGATACAGTACCAGCAGGCGCAGCGTTCCCCAGGTGTGCATGCAGATAGGACTATATACTGAGCCTGGATGGGGATAAAGGGGACGGAGATACAGTACCAGCAGGCGCAGCGTTCCCCAGGTGTGCATGCAGATAGGACTATATACTGAGCCTGGATGGGGATAAAGGGGACGGAGATACAGTACCAGCAGGCGCAGCGTTTCCCAGGTGTGCATGCAGATAGGACTGTATACTGAGCCTGGATGGGGATAAAGGGGACGGAGATACAGTACCAGCAGGCGCAGCGTTCCCCAGGTGTGCATGCAGATAGGACTATATACTGAGCCTGGATGGGGATAAAGGGGACGGAGATACAGTACTAGCAGGCTTAGCGTTCCCCAGGTGTGCATGCAGATAGGACTATATACTGAGCCTGGATGGGGATAAACGGGACGGAGATACAGTACCAGCAGGCGCAGCGTTCCCCAGGTGTGCATGCAGATAGGACTATATACTGAGCCTGGATGGAGATAAAGGGGACGGAGATACAGTACCAGCAGGCGCAGCGTTCCCCAGGTGTGTATGCAGATAGGACTATATACTGATCCTGGATGGGGATAAAGGGGACGGAGATACAGTACCAGCAGGCGCAGCGTTCCCCAGGTGTGTGCAGATAGGACTATTTACTGAGCCTGGATGGGGATAAAGGGGACGGAGATACAGTACCAGCAGGCACAGCGTTCCCCAGGTGTGCATGCAGATAGGACTATATACTGAGCCTGGATGGGGATAAAGGGGACGGAGATACAGTACCAGCAGGCGCAGCGTTCCCCAGGTGTGTGCAGATAGGACTATTTACTGAGCCTGGATGGGGATAAAGGGGACGGAGATACAGTACCAGCAGGCGCAGCGTTCCCCAGGTGTGCATGCAGATAGGACTATATACTGAGCCTGGATGGGGATAAAGGGGACAGAGATACAGTACCAGCAGGCGCAGCGTTCCCCAGGTGTGTGCAGATAGGACTATTTACTGAGCCTGGATGGGGATAAAGGGGACGGAGATACAGTACCAGCAGGCACAGCGTTCCCCAGGTGTGCATGCAGATAGGACTATATACTGAGCCTGGATGGGGATAAAGGGGACGGAGATACAGTACCAGCAGGCGCAGCGTTCCCCAGGTGTGTGCAGATAGGACTATTTACTGAGCCTGGATGGGGATAAAGGGGACGGAGATACAGTACCAGCAGGCGCAGCGTTCCCCAGGTGTGCATGCAGATAGGACTATATACTGAGCCTGGATGGAGATAAAGGGGACGGAGATACAGTACCAACAGGCGCAGCGTTCCCCAGGTGTGCATGCAGATAGGACTATATACTGAGCCAGGATGGGGATAAAGGGGACGGAGATACAGTACCAGCAGGCGCAGCGTTCCCCAGGTGTGCATGCAGATAGGACTATATACTGAGCCTGGATGGGGATATAGGGGACGGAGATACAGTACCAGCAGGCGCAGCGTTCCCCAGGTGTGCATGCAGATAGGACTATATACTGAGCCTGGATGGGGATAAAGGGGACGGAGATACAGTACCAGCAGGCGCAGCGTTCCCCAGGTGTGCATGCAGATAGGACTATATACTGAGCCTGGATGGGGATAAAGGGGACGGAGATACAGTACCAGCAGGCGCAGCGTTCCCCAGGTGTGCATGCAGTTAGGACTATATACTGAGCCTGGATGGGGATAAAGGGGACAGAGATACAGTACCAGCAGGCGCAGCGTTCCCCTGGTGTACATGCAGATAGGACTATATACTGAGCCTGGATGGGGATAAAGGGGACGGAGATACAGTACCAGCAGGCGCAGCGTTCCCCAGGTGTGCATGCAGATAGGACTATATACTGAGCCTGGATGGGGATAAAGGGGACGGAGATACAGTACCAGCAGGCGCAGCGTTCCCCAGGTGTGCATGCAGATAGGACTATATACTGAGCCTGGATGGGGATAAAGGGGACGGAGATACAGTACCAGCAGGCGCAGCGTTCCCCAGGTGTGCATGCAGATAGGACTATATACTGAGCCTGGATGGGGATAAAGGGGACAGAGATACAGTACCAGCAGGCGCAGCGTTCCCCAGGTGTGCATGCAGATAGGACTATATACTGAGCCTGGATGGAGATAAAGGGGACGGAGATACAGTACCAGCAGGCGCAGCGTTCCCCAGGTGTGCATGCAGATAGGACTATATACTGAACCTGGATGGGGATAAAGGGGACGGAGATACAGTACCAGCAGGCGCAGCGTTCCCCAGGACTATATACTGAGCCTGGATGGGGATAAAGGGGACGGAGATACAGTACCAGCAGGCGCAGCGTTCCCCAGGTGTGCATGCAGATAGGACTATATACTGAGCCTGGATGGGGATAAAGGGGACAGAGATACAGTACCAGCAGGCGCAGCGTTCCCCAGGTGTGCATGCAGATAGGACTATATACTGAGCCTGGATGGGGATAAAGGGGACGGAGATACAGTACCAGCAAGCACAGCGTTCCCCAGGTGTACATGCAGATAGGACTATATACTGAGCCTGGATGGAGATAAAGGGGACGGAGATACAGTACCAGCAGGCGCAGCGTTCCCCAGGTGTGCATGCTGATAGGACTATATACTGATCCAGGATGGGGATAAAGGGGACGGAGATACAGTACCAGCAGGCGCAGCGTTCCCCAGGTGTGCATGCTGATAGGACTATATACTGATCCTGGATGGGGATAAAGGGGACAGAGATACAGTACCAGCAGGCGCAGCGTTCCCCAGGTGTGCATGCAGATAGGACTATATACTGAGCCTGGATGGGGATAAAGGGGACGGAGATACAGTACCAGCAGGCGCAGCGTTCCCCAGGTGTGCATGCAGATAGGACTATATACTGAGCCTGGATGGGGATAAAGGGGACGGAGATACAGTACCAGCAGGCGCAGCGTTCCCCAGGTGTGCATGCAGATAGGACTATATACTGAGCCTGGATGGGGATAAAGTGGACGGAGATACAGTACCAGCAGGCGCAGCGTTCCCCAGGTGTGCATGCAGATAGGACTATATACTGAGCCTGGATGGGGATAAAGGGGACGGAGATACAGTACCAGCAGGCGCAGCGTTCCCCAGGTGTGCATGCAGATAGGACTATATACTGAGCCTGGATGGGGATAAAGGGGACGGAGATACAGTACCAGCAGGCGCAGCGTTTCCCAGGTGTGCATGCAGATAGGACTATATACTGAGCCTGGATGGGGATAAAGGGGACGGAGATACAGTACCAGCAGGCGCAGCGTTCCCCAGGTGTGCATGCAGATAGGACTATATACTGAGCCTGGATGGGGATAAAGGGGACGGAGATACAGTACCAGCAGGTGCAGCGTTCCCCAGGTGTGCATGCAGATAGGACTATATACTGAGCCTGGATGGGGATAAAGGGGACGGAGATACAGTACCAGCAGGCGCAGCGTTCCCCAGGTGTGCATGCAGATAGGACTATATACTGAGCCTGGATGGGGATAAAGGGGACGGAGATACAGTACCAGCAGGCGCAGCGTTCCCCAGGTGTGCATGCAGATAGGACTATATACTGAGCCTGGATGGAGATAAAGGGGACGGAGATACAGTACCAGCAGGCGCAGCGTTCCCCAGGTGTGCATGCAGATAGGACTATATACTGAGCCTGGATGGGGATAAAGGGGACGGAGATACAGTACCAGCAGGCGCAGCGTTCCCCAGGTGTGCATGCAGATAGGACTATATACTGAGCCTGGATGGGGATAAAGGGGACGGAGATACAGTACCAGCAGGCGCAGCGTTTCCCAGGTGTGCATGCAGATAGGACTATATACTGAGCCTGGATGGGGATAAAGGGGACGGAGATACAGTACCAGCAGGCGCAGCGTTCCCCAGGTGTGCATGCAGATAGGACTATATACTGAGCCTGGATGGGGATAAAGGGGACGGAGATACAGTACTAGCAGGCTTAGCGTTCCCCAGGTGTGCATGCAGATAGGACTATATACTGAGCCTGGATGGGGATAAAGGGGACGGAGATACAGTACCAGCAGGCGCAGCGTTCCCCAGGTGTGCATGCAGATAGGACTATATACTGAGCCTGGATGGAGATAAAGGGGACGGAGATACAGTACCAGCAGGCGCAGCGTTCCCCAGGTGTGTATGCAGATAGGACTATATACTGAGCCTGGATGGGGATAAAGGGGACAGAGATACAGTACCAGCAGGCGCAGCGTTCCCCAGGTGTGTGCAGATAGGACTATATACTGAGCCTGGATGGGGATAAAGGGGACGGAGATACAGTACCAGCAGGCACAGCGTTCCCCAGGTGTGCATGCAGATAGGACTATATACTGAGCCTGGATGGAGATAAAGGGGACGGAGATACAGTACCAGCAGGCGCAGCGTTCCCCAGGTGTGTATGCAGATAGGACTATATACTGAGCCTGGATGGGGATAAAGGGGACGGAGATACAGTACCAGCAAGCACAGCGTTCCCCAGGTGTGCATGCAGATAGGACTATATACTGAGCCTGGATGGAGATAAAGGGGACGGAGATACAGTACCAGCAGGCGCAGCGTTCCCCAGGTGTGTATGCAGATAGGACTATATACTGAGCCTGGATGGGGATAAAGGGGACGGAGATACAGTACCAGCAAGCACAGCGTTCCCCAGGTGTGCATGCAGATAGGACTATATACTGAGCCTGGATGGGGATAAAGGGGACGGAGATACAGTACCAGCAGGCGCAGCGTTCCCCAGGTGTGCATGCAGATAGGACTATATACTGAGCCTGGATGGGGATAAAGGGGACGGAGATACAGTACCAGCAGGCGCAGCGTTCCCCAGGTGTGCATGCAGATAGGACTATATACTGAGCCTGGATGGGGATAAAGTGGACGGAGATACAGTACCAGCAGGCGCAGCGTTTCCCAGGTGTGCATGCAGATAGGACTATATACTGAGCCTGGATGGGGATAAAGGGGACGGAGATACAGTACCAGCAGGTGCAGCGTTCCCCAGGTGTGCATGCAGATAGGACTATATACTGAGCCTGGATGGAGATAAAGGGGACAGAGATACAGTACCAGCAGGCGCAGCGTTCCCCAGGTGTGCATGCAGATAGGACTATATACTGAGCCTGGATGGGGATAAAGGGGACGGAGATACAGTACCAGCAGGCGCAGCGTTCCCCAGGTGTGCATGCAGATAGGACTATATACTGAGCCTGGATGGGGATAAAGGGGACAGAGATACAGTACCAGCAGGCGCAGCGTTCCCCAGGTGTGCATGCAGATAGGACTATATACTGAGCCTGGATGGGGATAAAGGGGACGGAGATACAGTACCAGCAGGCGCAGCGTTCCCCATGTGTGCAGATAGGACTATATACTGAGCCTGGATGGGGATAAAGGGGACGGAGATACAGTACCAGCAGGCGCAGCGTTCCCCAGGTGTGCATGCAGATAGGACTATATACTGAGCCTGGATGGGGATAAAGGGGACGGAGATACAGTACCAGCAGGCGCAGCGTTCCCCAGGTGTGCATGCAGATAGGACTATATACTGAGCCTGGATGGAGATAAAGGGGACGGAGATACAGTACCAGCAGGCGCAGCGTTCCCCAGGTGTGCATGCAGATAGGACTATATACTGAGCCTGGATGGGGATAAAGGGGACGGAGATACAGTACCAGCAGGCGCAGCGTTCCCCAGGTGTGCATGCAGATAGGACTATATACTGAGCCTGGATGGGGATAAAGGGGACGGAGATACAGTACCAGCAGGCGCAGCGTTCCCCAGGTGTGCATGCAGATAGGACTATATACTGAGCCTGGATGGGGATAAAGGGGATGGAGATACAGTACCAGCAGGCGCAGCGTTCCCCAGGTGTGCATGCAGATAGGACTATATACTGAGCCTGGATGGGGATAAAGGGGACGGAGATACAGTACCAGCAGGCGCAGCGTTTCCCAGGTGTGCATGCAGATAGGACTATATACTGAGCCTGGATGGGGATAAAGGGGACGGAGATACAGTACCAGCAGGCGCAGCGTTCCCCAGGTGTGCATGCAGATAGGACTATATACTGAGCCTGGATGGGGATAAAGGGGACGGAGATACAGTACCAGCAGGTGCAGCGTTCCCCAGGTGTGCATGCAGATAGGACTATATACTGAGCCTGGATGGGGATAAAGGGGACGGAGATACAGTACCAGCAGGCGCAGCGTTCCCCAGGTGTGCATGCAGATAGGACTATATACTGAGCCTGGATGGGGATAAAGGGGACAGAGATACAGTACCAGCAGGCGCAGCGTTCCCCAGGTGTGCATGCAGATAGGACTATATACTGAGCCTGGATGGGGATAAAGGGGACGGAGATACAGTACCAGCAGGCGCAGCGTTCCCCAGGTGTGTATGCAGATAGGACTATATACTGAGCCTGGATGGGGATAAAGGGGACGGAGATACAGTACCAGCAGGCGCAGCGTTCCCCAGGTGTGCATGCTGATAGGACTATATACTGAGCCTGGATGGAGATAAAGGGGACGGAGATACAGTACCAGCAGGCGCAGCGTTCCCCAGGTGTGCATGCAGATAGGACTATATACTGAGCCTGGATGGGGATAAAGGGGACGGAGATACAGTACCAGCAGGCGCAGCGTTCCCCAGGTGTGCATGCAGATAGGACTATATACTGAGCCTGGATGGGGATAAAGGGGACGGAGATACAGTACCAGCAGGCGCAGCGTTTCCCAGGTGTGCATGCAGATAGGACTATATACTGAGCCTGGATGGGGATAAAGGGGACGGAGATACAGTACCAGCAGGCGCAGCGTTCCCCAGGTGTGCATGCAGATAGGACTATATACTGAGCCTGGATGGGGATAAAGGGGACGGAGATACAGTACTAGCAGGCTTAGCGTTCCCCAGGTGTGCATGCAGATAGGACTATATACTGAGCCTGGATGGGGATAAAGGGGACGGAGATACAGTACCAGCAGGCGCAGCGTTCCCCAGGTGTGCATGCAGATAGGACTATATACTGAGCCTGGATGGAGATAAAGGGGACGGAGATACAGTACCAGCAGGCGCAGCGTTCCCCAGGTGTGTATGCAGATAGGACTATATACTGAGCCTGGATGGGGATAAAGGGGACAGAGATACAGTACCAGCAGGCGCAGCGTTCCCCAGGTGTGTGCAGATAGGACTATTTACTGAGCCTGGATGGGGATAAAGGGGACGGAGATACAGTACCAGCAGGCACAGCGTTCCCCAGGTGTGCATGCAGATAGGACTATATACTGAGCCTGGATGGGGATAAAGGGGACGGAGATACAGTACCAGCAGGCGCAGCGTTCCCCAGGTGTGTGCAGATAGGACTATTTACTGAGCCTGGATGGGGATAAAGGGGACGGAGATACAGTACCAGCAGGCGCAGCGTTCCCCAGGTGTGCATGCAGATAGGACTATATACTGAGCCTGGATGGAGATAAAGGGGACGGAGATACAGTACCAGCAGGCGCAGCGTTCCCCAGGTGTGCATGCAGATAGGACTATATACTGAGCCAGGATGGGGATAAAGGGGACGGAGATACAGTACCAGCAGGCGCAGCGTTCCCCAGGTGTGCATGCAGATAGGACTATATACTGAGCCTGGATGGAGATAAAGGGGACGGAGATACAGTACCAGCAGGCGCAGCGTTCCCCAGGTGTGCATGCAGATAGGACTATATACTGAGCCTGGATGGGGATAAAGGGGACGGAGATACAGTACCAGCAGGCGCAGCGTTCCCCAGGTGTGCATGCAGATAGGACTATATACTGAGCCTGGATGGGGATAAAGTGGACGGAGATACAGTACCAGCAGGCGCAGCGTTCCCCAGGTGTGCATGCAGTTAGGACTATATACTGAGCCTGGATGGGGATAAAGGGGACAGAGATACAGTACCAGCAGGCGCAGCGTTCCCCTGGTGTACATGCAGATAGGACTATATACTGAGCCTGGATGGGGATAAAGGGGACGGAGATACAGTACCAGCAGGCGCAGCGTTCCCCAGGTGTGCATGCAGATAGGACTATATACTGAGCCTGGATGGGGATAAAGGGGACGGAGATACAGTACCAGCAGGCGCAGCGTTCCCCAGGTGTGCATGCAGATAGGACTATATACTGAGCCTGGATGGGGATAAAGGGGACGGAGATACAGTACCAGCAGGCGCAGCGTTCCCCAGGTGTGCATGCAGATAGGACTATATACTGAGCCTGGATGGGGATAAAGGGGACGGAGATACAGTACCAGCAGGCGCAGCGTTCCCCAGGTGTGTATGCAGATAGGACTATATACTGAGCCTGGATGGGGATAAAGGGGACGGAGATACAGTACCAGCAGGCGCAGCGTTCCCCAGGTGTGCATGCAGATAGGACTATATACTGAGCCTGGATGGAGATAAAGGGGACGGAGATACAGTACCAGCAGGCGCAGCGTTCCCCAGGTGTGCATGCAGATAGGACTATATACTGAGCCTGGATGGGGATAAAGGGGACAGAGATACAGTACCAGCAGGCGCAGCGTTCCCCAGGTGTGCATGCAGATAGGACTATATACTGAGCCTGGATGGGGATAAAGGGGACGGAGATACAGTACCAGCAAGCACAGCGTTCCCCAGGTGTACATGCAGATAGGACTATATACTGAGCCTGGATGGAGATAAAGGGGACGGAGATACAGTACCAGCAGGCGCAGCGTTCCCCAGGTGTGCTTGCTGATAGGACTATATACTGATCCAGGATGGGGATAAAGGGGACGGAGATACAGTACCAGCAGGCGCAGCGTTCCCCAGGTGTGCATGCTGATAGGACTATATACTGATCCTGGATGGGGATAAAGGGGACAGAGATACAGTACCAGCAGGCGCAGCGTTCCCCAGGTGTGCATGCAGATAGGACTATATACTGAGCCTGGATGGGGATAAAGGGGACGGAGATACAGTACCAGCAGGCGCAGCGTTCCCCAGGTGTGCATGCAGATAGGACTATATACTGAGCCTGGATGGGGATAAAGTGGACGGAGATACAGTACCAGCAGGCGCAGCGTTCCCCAGGTGTGCATGCAGATAGGACTATATACTGAGCCTGGATGGGGATAAAGGGGACGGAGATACAGTACCAGCAGGTGCAGCGTTCCCCAGGTGTGCATGCAGATAGGACTATATACTGAGCCTGGATGGGGATAAAGGGGACAGAGATACAGTACCAGCAGGCGCAGCGTTCCCCAGGTGTGCATGCAGATAGGACTATATACTGAGCCTGGATGGGGATAAAGGGGACGGAGATACAGTACCAGCAGGCGCAGCGTTCCCCAGGTGTGCATGCAGATAGGACTATATACTGAGCCTGGATGGGGATAAAGGGGACGGAGATACAGTACCAGCAGGCGCAGCGTTTCCCAGGTGTGCATGCAGATAGGACTATATACTGAGCCTGGATGGGGATAAAGGGGACGGAGATACAGTACCAGCAGGCGCAGCGTTCCCCAGGTGTGCATGCAGATAGGACTATATACTGAGCCTGGATGGGGATAAAGGGGACGGAGATACAGTACCAGCAGGTGCAGCGTTCCCCAGGTGTGCATGCAGATAGGACTATATACTGAGCCTGGATGGGGATAAAGGGGACGGAGATACAGTACCAGCAGGCGCAGCGTTCCCCAGGTGTGCATGCAGATAGGACTATATACTGAGCCTGGATGGGGATAAAGGGGACGGAGATACAGTACCAGCAGGCGCAGCGTTCCCCAGGTGTGCATGCAGATAGGACTATATACTGAGCCTGGATGGAGATAAAGGGGACGGAGATACAGTACCAGCAGGCGCAGCGTTCCCCAGGTGTGCATGCAGATAGGACTATATACTGAGCCTGGATGGGGATAAAGGGGACGGAGATACAGTACCAGCAGGCGCAGCGTTCCCCAGGTGTGCATGCAGATAGGACTATATACTGAGCCTGGATGGGGATAAAGGGGACGGAGATACAGTACCAGCAGGCGCAGCGTTTCCCAGGTGTGCATGCAGATAGGACTATATACTGAGCCTGGATGGGGATAAAGGGGACGGAGATACAGTACCAGCAGGCGCAGCGTTCCCCAGGTGTGCATGCAGATAGGACTATATACTGAGCCTGGATGGGGATAAAGGGGACGGAGATACAGTACCAGCAGGCGCAGCGTTCCCCAGGTGTGTATGCAGATAGGACTATATACTGAGCCTGGATGGGGATAAAGGGGACGGAGATACAGTACCAGCAAGCACAGCGTTCCCCAGGTGTGCATGCAGATAGGACTATATACTGAGCCTGGATGGAGATAAAGGGGACGGAGATACAGTACCAGCAGGCGCAGCGTTCCCCAGGTGTGTATGCAGATAGGACTATATACTGAGCCTGGATGGGGATAAAGGGGACGGAGATACAGTACCAGCAAGCACAGCGTTCCCCAGGTGTGCATGCAGATATGACTATATACTGAGCCTGGATGGGGATAAAGGGGACGGAGATACAGTACCAGCAGGCGCAGCGTTCCCCAGGTGTGCATGCAGATAGGACTATATACTGAGCCTGTATGGGGATAAAGGGGACGGAGATACAGTACCAGCAGGCGCAGCGTTCCCCAGGTGTGCATGCAGATAGGACTATATACTGAGCCAGGATGGGGATAAAGGGGACGGAGATACAGTACCAGCAGGCGCAGCGTTCCCCAGGTGTGCATGCAGATAGGACTATATACTGAGCCTGGATGGGGATAAAGGGGACGGAGATACAGTACCAGCAGGCGCAGCGTTCCCCAGGTGTGCATGCAGATAGGACTATATACTGAGCCTGGATGGGGATAAAGTGGACGGAGATACAGTACCAGCAGGCGCAGCGTTCCCCAGGTGTGCATGCAGTTAGGACTATATACTGAGCCTGGATGGGGATAAAGGGGACAGAGATACAGTACCAGCAGGCGCAGCGTTCCCCAGGTGTGCATGCAGATAGGACTATATACTGAGCCTGGATGGGGATAAAGGGGACAGAGATACAGTACCAGCAGGCGCAGCGTTCCCCTGGTGTACATGCAGATAGGACTATATACTGAGCCTGGATGGGGATAAAGGGGACGGAGATACAGTACCAGCAGGCGCAGCGTTCCCCAGGTGTGCATGCAGATAGGACTATATACTGAGCCTGGATGGGGATAAAGGGGACGGAGATACAGTACCAGCAGGCGCAGCGTTCCCCAGGTGTGCATGCAGATAGGACTATATACTGAGCCTGGATGGGGATAAAGGGGACGGAGATACAGTACCAGCAGGCGCAGCGTTCCCCAGGTGTGCATGCAGATAGGACTATATACTGAGCCTGGATGGGGATAAAGGGGACAGAGATACAGTACCAGCAGGCGCAGCGTTCCCCAGGTGTGCATGCAGATAGGACTATATACTGAGCCTGGATGGAGATAAAGGGGACGGAGATACAGTACCAGCAGGCGCAGCGTTCCCCAGGTGTGCATGCTGATAGGACTATATACTGATCCAGGATGGGGATAAAGGGGACGGAGATACAGTACCAGCAGGCGCAGCGTTCCCCAGGTGTGCATGCTGATAGGACTATATACTGATCCTGGATGGGGATAAAGGGGACAGAGATACAGTACCAGCAGGCGCAGCGTTCCCCAGGTGTGCATGCAGATAGGACTATATACTGAGCCTGGATGGGGATAAAGGGGACGGAGATACAGTACCAGCAGGCGCAGCGTTCCCCAGGTGTGCATGCAGATAGGACTATATACTGAGCCTGGATGGAGATAAAGGGGACGGAGATACAGCACCAACAGGCGCAGCGTTCCCCAGGTGTGCATGCAGATAGGACTATATACTGAGCCTGGATGGGGATAAAGGGGACGGAGATACAGTACTAGCAGGCGCAGCGTTCCCCAGGTGTGTATGCAGATAGGACTATATACTGAGCCTGGATGGGGATAAAGGGGACGGAGATACAGTACCAGCAGGCGCAGCGTTCCCCACGTGTGCATGCAGATAGGACTATATACTGAGCCTGGATGGGGATAAAGGGGACGGAGATACAGTACCAGCAGGCGCAGCGTTCCCCACGTGTGCATGCAGATAGGACTATATACTGAGCCTGGATGGGGATAAAGGGGACGGAGATACAGTACCAGCAGGCGCAGCGTTCCCCAGGTGTGCATGCAGATAGGACTATATACTGAGCCTGGATGGAGATAAAGGGGACGGAGATACAGCACCAGCAGGCGCAGCGTTCCCCAGGTGTGCATGCAGATAGGACTATATACTGAGCCTGGATGGGGATAAAGGGGACGGAGATACAGTACCAGCAGGCGTAGCGTTCCCCAGGTGTGCATGCAGATAGGACTATATACTGAGCCTGGATGGGGATAAAGGGGACGGAGATACAGTACCAGCAGGCGCAGCGTTCCCCAGGTGTGCATGCAGATAGGACTATATACTGAGCCTGGATGGGGATAAAGGGGACGGAGATACAGTACCAGCAGGCGCAGCGTTCCCCAGGTGTGCATGCAGATAGGACTATATACTGAGCCTGGATGGGGATAAAGGGGACGGAGATACAGTACCAGCAGGCGCAGCGTTCCCCAGGTGTGCATGCAGATAGGACTATATACTGAGCCTGGATGGGGATAAAGGGGACGGAGATACAGTACCAGCAGGCGCAGCGTTCCCCAGGTGTGCATGCAGATAGGACTATATACTGAGCCTGGATGGAGATAAAGGGGACGGAGATACAGTACCAGCAGGCGCAGCGTTCCCCAGGTGTGCATGCAGATAGGACTATATACTGAGCCTGGATGGGGATAAAGGGGACGGAGATACAGTACCAGCAGGCGCAGCGTTCCCCAGGTGTGCATGCAGATAGGACTATATACTGAGCCTGGATGGGGATAAAGGGGACGGAGATACAGTACCAGCAGGCGCAGCGTTCCCCAGGTGTGCATGCAGATAGGACTATATACTGAGCCTGGATGGGGATAAAGGGGACGGAGATACAGTACCAGCAGGCGCAGCGTTCCCCAGGTGTGCATGCAGATAGGACTATATACTGAGCCTGGATGGGGATAAAGTGGACGGAGATACAGTACCAGCAGGCGCAGCGTTCCCCAGGTGTGCATGCAGATAGGACTATATACTGAGCCTGGATGGGGATAAAGGGGACAGAGATACAGTACCAGCAGGCGCAGCGTTCCCCAGGTGTGTATGCAGATAGGACTATATACTGAGCCTGGATGGAGATAAAGGGGACGGAGATACAGTACCAGCAGGTGCAGCGTTCCCCAGGTGTGCATGCAGATAGGACTATATACTGAGCCTGGATGGGGATAAAGGGGACAGAGATACAGTACCAGCAGGCGCAGCGTTCCCCAGGTGTACATGCAGATAGGACTATATACTGAGCCTGGATGGGGATAAAGGGGACGGAGATACAGTACCAGCAGGCGCAGCGTTCCCCAGGTGTGTATGCAGATAGGACTATATACTGAGCCTGGATGGGGATAAAGGGGACGGAGATACAGTACCAGCAGGCGCAGCGTTCCCCAGGTGTGCATGCAGATAGGACTATATACTGAGCCTGGATGGGGATAAAGGGGACGGAGATACAGTACCAGCAGGTGCAGCGTTCCCCAGGTGTGCATGCAGATAGGACTATATACTGAGCCTGGATGGGGATAAAGGGGACGGAGATACAGTACCAGCAGGCGCAGCGTTCCCCAGGTGTGCATGCAGATAGGACTATATACTGAGCCTGGATGGGGATAAAGGGGACGGAGATACAGTACCAGCAGGCGCAGCGTTCCCCAGGTGTGCATGCAGATAGGACTATATACTGAGCCTGGATGGGGATAAAGGGGACGGAGATACAGTACCAGCAGGCGCAGCGTTCCCCAGGTGTGCATGCAGATAGGACTATATACTGAGCCTGGATGGGGATAAAGGGGACGGAGATACAGTACCAGCAGGTGCAGCGTTCCCCAGGTGTGCATGCAGATAGGACTATATACTGAGCCTGGATGGGGATAAAGGGGACGGAGATACAGTACCAGCAGGCGCAGCGTTCCCCAGGTGTGCATGCAGATAGGACTATATACTGAGCCTGGATGGGGATAAAGGGGACGGAGATACAGTACCAGCAGGCGCAGCGTTCCCCAGGTGTGCATGCAGATAGGACTATATACTGAGCCTGGATCTAGATAAAGGGGACGGAGATACAGTACCAGCAGGCGCAGCGTTCCCCAGGTGTGTATGCAGATAGGACTATATACTGAGCCTGGATGGGGATAAAGGGGACGGAGATACAGTACCAGCAGGCGCAGCGTTCCCCAGGTGTACATGCAGATAGGACTATATACTGAGCCTGGATGGGGATAAAGTGGACGGAGATACAGCACCAGCAGGTGCAGCGTTCCCCAGGTGTGCATGCAGATAGGACTATATACTGAGCCTGGATGGAGATAAAGGGGACGGAGATACAGTACCAGCAGGCGCAGCGTTCCCCAGGTGTGCATGCAGATAGGACTATATACTGAGCCTGGATGGGGATAAAGGGGACGGAGATACAGTACCAGCAGGCGCAGCGTTCCCCAGGTGTGCATGCAGATAGGACTATATACTGAGCCTGGATGGGGATAAAGGGGACGGAGATACAGTACCAGCAGGCGCAGCGTTCCCCACGTGTGCATGCAAATAGGACTATATACTGAGCCTGGATGGGGATAAAGGGGACGGAGATACAGTACCAGCAGGCGCAGCGTTCCCCAGGTGTGTATGCAGATAGGACTATATACTGAGCCTGGATGGAGATAAAGGGGACGGAGATACAGTACCAGCAGGCGCAGCGTTCCCCAGGTGTGCATGCAGATAGGACTATATACTGAGCCTGGATGGGGATAAAGGGGACGGAGATACAGTACCAGCAGGCGCAGCGTTCCCCAGGTGTGCATGCAGATAGGACTATATACTGAGCCTGGATGGGGATAAAGGGGACGGAGATACAGTACCAGCAGGCGCAGCGTTCCCCAGGTGTGCATGCAGATAGGACTATATACTGAGCCTGGATGGGGATAAAGGGGACGGAGATACAGTACCAGCAGGCGCAGCGTTCCCCAGGTGTGCATGCAGATAGGACTATATACTGAGCCTGGATGGAGATAAAGGGGACGGAGATACAGTACCAGCAGGCGCAGCGTTCCCCAGGTGTGTATGCAGATAGGACTATATACTGAGCCTGGATGGAGATAAAGGGGACGGAGATACAGTACCAGCCAATCAGCTCCTAAATGTCATGTTACATGCTTGGTTTGAAAAATGACAATTAGGAGCTGATTAGCTGGTACTTTATCTTTCTCCACTTTACCTCCACCTAAGGCTTAGTAAATAGATCCCAAAGTTACACTTATGTAAATGGATGAGCAGTGAATCTGTGTAGTGTATTTTATTCAATATTTCTTGATATTATCTATGGGCCTGACCGGCCCATTCCTGCATGCGCTACTAGCCACCTCCCACACACCGCCCAGGAACATTCATCACTTTTCGCCACATTTCTGACACCGTCTGCCCCGATCGCAACAGTGCCTTTGTGCAACACTCCGCGTAACACCGGCGCCATAGGATTTTACAGGAGTTTTCACACGTGCACAATTGCAATAAAATCCCTCAGCTACACACGGGCCCATGCCGGTCCTTGCTGCGATGTGTTAGCACGTGCGCAGCGACTACACGCGCCTGGTGCAAATAGCCAAACCCGCGGTCACACAATGCATTTACTACGGATCGCGTGTGCGACTATTCACAAGTGCCCGTGTACGGGCGCACTAATCTCGGCAAACAATCATGGCGTGTGCGATCAGCGTGGGCACACCTACACGAGAACATTGGCGTAGAACGTTGCTGTGACTCATGGGGAGATGTACTAAGCAGTGATAAAAGTGGAGAAGTGAGCCAGTGGAGAAGTTGCCCATGGCAACCAATCAGCTGCTCTGTATAGTTTTATAGTATGCAAATTATAAATGTTACGTCAATGCTGATTGGTTGCCATGGGCAACTTCTCCACTGGCTCACTTCTTCACTTTTATCACTGCTTAGTACATGTCCCCCTGTCCCATGTGATACGTATAAAACGTCGGCGTGTCTTGTGACGATGGAGAGTTTATTTTCCTATTTCCCACAGGTGACATTCTTATCGCATATTTGTGTTCTGTCTATGGGACGGCCGTGCCCATGTAATAACATTACTCATCCTGCAACTATGTCCTACAGAGGAATGTGACTCCGCACCTAGATACTGAGTATCTGACATGTGCAGGGACCGCTCAGCACGAGTCACAGGGGAACCACAGTAATCAGAGGCACAGTTACCCTCACAGCAACAAATGCGCACAGCTCTCGCTAGGAAAAGACATCGCTCTGCCGGCGGTTACCCAGAGGTTACATCCGGACACTTGGTGACAGGGGCATATATAGAGGAACATTTACTAAGCAGTGATAAGAGCGGCGAAGTGAGCCAGTGGAGAAATTTCCCCATCAACCAATCAGCAGCTCTGTATGATTTTATAGCATGCAAATTATAGATGTTACTTCAGTGCTGATTGGTTGCCATGGGCAACTTCTCCACTGGCTCACTTCTCCGCTCTTATCACTGCTTAGTAAATGTACCCCGTAGAGAGAGGAGAGGGCCATTTGCTGCTGCCGACACAGGACTCCAAGTATTAAAGAACATGAGTGCAGGGTGTGTGGTGTGGCCCCAGCCCCGGATCAGGGGCCCGTGTGCACCCATTATTGATACCCGCTGCCGGGTGACACAGGAGAGTAAGAATAATGTCAGCATTAATGCCCTGGGGACGTCGGTGAGAATGAGAGGACAGTTCCTGTCGCAGGTGGATTTATCTCCTGCCGACGTGTCCCAGATCTCCCACTTTCCCAGCACAGACTTGTGTCTCTGTCTCTGCCAAAAGCTAATTAACAGGTAATTGTTACTCCAGTCCTGACACACCCGGATACATGGAAAGAGACTCTCATAATAATTTAATGACATACGTCACCCAAAACAGTGCATGAGGCAGCACGCCTGCCGACGCCTGCCGACCCAACTCCTTTATTTCCCGCGCTGTGGGAGGCTGCTGCTGCTTTTCCCACTTCATTTCTAATGGCAATAACCTGGACACCATCCACACTGAGTGATTCCGGTTCTGGCGTTAGGAAACAAGCGGGAAAAGCAGGAGCAGGGAAAAGCCGCCAGCAAACTTCATGTAATAATAACTGGTGATTTACTGTCTGGAGTAAGGAATCAGGATCCTCCCGTCCTCTGTCATGTCCTAAGGTGACCGGGTATATCTGGTACATTGAGCGCATGGAGGCAATCACTTCCGGTACACACTGGGCGATAATGAAATGCCGGCGGTGAACGACTATATCATATAACGGAATAGCGTTTAACGATATAGCGCGCACACACTGAACGTTATCATTCAACAATAACAATCAGCGGCGTCACCGCCGCGATTCCCAGACGTGCAGCTCAGACGGACATTGATGGATTGCGCTGCATGTCAGCTCAGTAGTGGTGATCGCGGAACAACGTGCGGGAGCGCGCATCGTTCATCAGTCACCAATATTACCCAATCCGCACTGGACGATATCAGCCTAAAAATAAACGATAACGACATTTATGTCATTCTTTGCTGAAATCGCCCGGAGTGTCCCCGGCTCCAGGCTGGTAATTCCAGCAGAGAAATACGTGTCGCCCATTGTGTTGGCGGAACAGACTTTCACCATATTGTAAGAGATGGTTTCACGTCAGATCGTCCATAGTTCCCATTTATTGTATGTCTTGTATATGGGGGGTCATTCTGACCCGATCGCTCTTGCAGTTTGTCGCAGTGCAGCGATCGGGTCAGAACTGCGCATGCGCTGGCACCGCAGTGCGCCGGCGCATGGCAGTCTTCGCTGCCTAGCGATCGCCTCTGAGACAGAGGCGGTTGCTGGGCGGGAGGTGGCTGATTGGTGGCGTCAAGCCGCCGTTTAGGAGGCGCGGTCCGGCCAACGCAGCGGCAGCGACAAACAATTCCCGGTCAGCTGCAGGAGCTGCGCTGGTTGGGAGCTACTCCTCAAATACAAAAGCATCGCCGCTGTGCGATGCTTTTGTATTTGTGCGGGGGCGGGGGCGGCGGCACTGACATGCGGGAAGGTCTAGCCCTGTGCTGGGCGTCCCCTCACATGTCAGGGAAGATGATCGTAGCTGTGCTAAATTCAACTCGGAATGACCCCCTTGGAATCTGCCATTTACTATCACCAATACCAGTATTCCCCTCTCCCCGCACATTGCTACCTCCCCTTATATAATAAAGGAAAAGTAACGTTTACAAAAATGTTACTATCTGATAGAAATATTAGAATCTCTTATTGTGTCTTTCTTGTTACCATACTAATTGTGTATTTATTTACTGTTTGTTACAAGACAATGCATTGTACAGTATATAGCAGTCTATATAATGACTTACTGTACAGATCCCCCAAAGTCACCCTACGGGAACACCCGGAACATCAGCATTCTGTAAATGCACTGTGTGTACGATGAAGACTGCAGATAACCTTCTGTAATCTTATTTCTCCTCTTTTTACTACAAATCACTTTTCTAGCTTCTAATAAAGTTTTGCTGTATTTATTTGGTGTTTCTAATTTACATTTCCCACTGCTGCAATGTAATCCCAAATAACTGCAAGAAGATGTTATTTGTTTAATATGCAGATACACAATATCTAGGTTCACAGAAAGTCTTCAACGTCATATTGCGCTAACGTATACTGATTAACTAAAGAATCGACCAGGAGACTCTCTGATAACACGACTTGTTCTTTAATTGACACCATAATGTTATTTTTGTTTATCACACAACATGATTCTTGATATCTATCTATCTATCTATCTATCTATCTATCTATCTATCTATCTATCTATCTATCTATCTATCTATCTGTATTGTTATATCTGGAGGAAGAAAATGCATGCATCAATTTCTTGTACTGTTTGATTGTCTACATCTAATGCAATTTGCAATAAAAACACTTTTGAAAAAAAAAAAGACAGCAGATAACACCACTATGCAACCTGCTATGATAATATACGATACCCAAAGTCATTCTATATTATGCAAAATGCACTTCATTATCACCCTATTACTATTCCAGACTGTGGGAGTGTCACCCGGCTGCCGGGGATACAACCGGGAGTAATGAGATTCATTCTGAACCTTTGGCGCAGGTGATGAATATTTATTAGTGCTCTGCAAGGTAATCAGCCATGGTAATGATATTACTTAGCTGAGTGCCAAGAATAAATCCTAATAAGGCATAAGGGGAGATTTATCAAACTGTG
Organism: Pseudophryne corroboree; assembly: GCF_028390025.1. NCBI lineage: Eukaryota > Metazoa > Chordata > Amphibia > Anura > Myobatrachidae > Pseudophryne > Pseudophryne corroboree. The sequence goes on from NC_086448.1 coordinate 839,961,222, forward strand.
GAGAGAGATAAAGTACCAGCCAATCCGCTTCTTACTGTCATTTTTTTTAAATGCAGCCTGTGACATGACAGTTGGGGACTGATTGTTTGTCATTTAATCTCTCCGTTTTAACTCTTTCCAATGGTTGATACATCTCCCCCATAATGTGAATATATTTCAATTTACCTTCTTTTTCCCCAAGGTTTCTGGTGCGCGTTCCGGGGTTGTGGGAATATACTGAGATTTATTCTGAGAGCTTATCGGCAGCGATCCATATGTTCTGTATTTCATGGTGCACTCCATGGTGAAATCGTACAAGTGAGTGCGGCACTGACAGCGGAGAACTTTATATACCGGACACCAGGACCCTGAGTCATCCCTCTGCAATCTGCTGTGACAAGTTGCAATCTGTACAGAGGTTTCAAAGACTCCACCGTGTTAGTAATTTACGAGAGCTGTACAAGCATCTGTAATATTATTACATGGCCACATCTCTTTTATTTCAGGAGTAGAAGAACGAGTTTGTAATTACATTGTGATGAATGTGTTCTAATGTGTCCCAACAGGTTAATTGTTTTTCATTTGCAAAACTTGGTGAGTGGCAGCAGTCAGTACACACACTGAACACACAGGTAAATGCTGGGGGATAGCAGTCACTAAGCCTCTTGCTACAAATTATATAAGTGTCACTCAGTCTTCAATAAGTCGTACAGACTGCTATTATATTCACTGGGTCCAATTGGAAATAAACTTTCTGTTACACAATTAGCTTCTCTGTCAGCGGCTGCATTCAAAGATGCACAATGGCTCACAAAGGCGGCTGCACTCAGATAAAGTGCACTTGCCATGTGATGGTGCATCTGATAGTGGCAGTTCTGGGAGTATCCAGGTTTGTTTGACGTCCTTGTTTCCACTGCAGCCGCTTTGGTCCATCTGTTGGCCTACCGTTCTCAAAGATGAGATCTGTCTTCCCAATATTATTATTTACAAGGTGCACATGCGCAGAATAAAGAGACCTGCACAGACCAATAGACACACCTCTTCTGTCTTTATAGGGGTACTCTCCTAGCACTAAGTGCTAGGTGATTACTGGATACTGTCCTGAACCTAACTCGTGTTTGTGTGTGTGTGGCCTCTGGCTATGTTCTGACTCTCCCCTCACCTCCATTATTTGTCTAATAACCTTTAAACTGACCAGGTTCTGGACTGTGAGAGATCTAATATTCTCTGTACTGACCCAACTTGTGTTCTGGACTTCAAGTGAGCTGATAATCTGTGCACCGAAGTTGGATTGTTGCTGGGCTTGCTTTCTCTAAATCCTGATCAATTATATCACACTGTGTTTTGCTACATACACAGACTGCATGATCACAGTTACACAGCCTCAGAATATGAGCACCAGCATAAATTTGAATTGTTGTTCACGGTTGTTGAAGTTTTATGTTCCTGCCACTGGGGTCTATATTATAAAAGAAAATATTTTTCTAAACTGACATCTCAACCTTAAATTTACAGTATACTGGTGATAAATGTCATTATTCCATTTACCCAATGCTAAGTTATGAACCACCTGCCATTTTTTTCTTTCTTTTCTGTCTTTACTCCCTTTGAAATACAGCACTGAGTTACTCACATACACTTTGTGGGTTTCACTGGAAGATAGCTTGTATTCTTCATTTATGCTGTGACTGGGCTCATAGCCTATTGCTACTATGTACAAGTATCAAACACTCAGTTAAAGATTGCTAAATTGATGTAATGAGTACATGCCAACTTCATAACAGAGCATGAAGGATTACCAAACAAAATTCTATTAAGGAGTATAGTATCAAAGAGAGGCTATACACTCGCAATGTATGGTACAGCACCACCTACTGTTCCCCCCAGAAAAGCTTTCCAAGTATACTTAGCCTGTAATTGCTCACATTCGCCCACAATATAATATGACATAAAGTAATATCAGAAATTTCATAGCTCTGTAAGATGTAGGCATTGTATTACATGGGTAAAAAAAAAGTTTTCTAGATTTAAGTGCTCATCCACGTGAACATAATATTAGCAATGCATTGCACACAAGACACGACTGTAGTAAAATACAGAAAAAAAGATCATACTGCAGGGAAAATATTGCCTTCAAGGAATCCACAAAACAAGTCTATTTGGAATGTAGTATAAGTTTTCCATTTGTGTGGAAGTATCAAAAATATTCTTATTTTATCTTAACTGCTGCAGCACTTCTTTGGCTGTAACTAGGGAAAACGCAGTTTCTCACTGGCTTCAATACAATAGATTCTAAAAACACAATACCCTTCACAAACAACACATATAATTAAATATTTGTAATCCACAACAGGTAAAAGTAATAGGATTAGCATTTAATGCTGGTCTTTCCTGCTTCCAGGGAATAATAGCTTTGGCTTTCCATTTGATAAAGCAAAATAGACACAGTTCCATTTTAAACAGCAGTTATCTTCAGCACTTTACAGTGTCAATAGCTCAGTCCCAAAGGGCTTTTTATTCAGCTTAGGAGTTTCTTTCAAAATGGCTTCCTCTCTTTACACTGTTAGGTTCAACAATAGCTCAAACAGGCCACATATATCTCACTGTCTACATATTTAGATTTTTAGCTCTGTCTCTTGCACGTGTTAAGGTTACACAGCATTTTTCATTTGCTTTCCAGTATACTTTCAATATCTCAATATACTCTCAATAAGTCTCAATCACTCTCAATAAGTCTCAATCTCTCTCAATAGGTCTCAGTAGCTCTCAATAGTTACATTTCTCTTTGTCAGAGCGTTTATTCACTCTCAGCCTCCACGAATCTTAACTGCTCATCGTGCTGACACTGTCTCCTGGTCTCAGCTTAACCCTTCTGGTGCTTCTGCTGCGGTCCCTTGCATGCTATTAGAGGGTATTCAGTGACGCTTGCACCACTTCAGCATCGTTGCCTACCCAGGCTCTCTCCTCAGATCTGTGGCATCTCACCCCACTTTCCGACTCAAATCCTCAGCGTCTCTGCAACTGTACCAACCACTAAACTCTATCTGTTGCCGGATTGTCCCTTTTTGTCCACCTTGAGGCAGCTTCCTAGACTACAAGACCTATTAGCTCATATAGAGCCATGAGGTTTGACATATATTACCCGGTCCCCAGTAGGGGCCCTGGAGTATAAGGTAGGCCATGCTCCACTTTGATGCTACAATTAAGGGGCCCTGATATGCACCACCCCCTCCAGTGACCATGTCCTCCAGCATCTGGGCTCCTCCAAAGACCTGTTTGAGTGGCCCGCCCGTCCTCCTGGCTTCTTGTGTACCTGATGGAAAATACCAAGAACGGTGCTCGGGCGCAATATGGGCTATTGTTCTAATGCTGCTGCTATATAACAGGATTAGTCAATCCTGATACCTAAGCATACACAAAAAGAAAACCAATACTAGCAGCGCTGAATTCAATTAATACTAAAAATTAAAAAATTAGATGGATTGAATGAAAACAGATTAAAAAAATTATTAATAACTCTGATTAATAACCAATTAAAAGTCAATGTGACCACCGGCAGAATAAGTGAACCAGAAATGTCCGTTCCTTTTAAATAACTGGAAACCAGTTTAGGCAGAATATACAGGCTTAGGAGCTGATTGTACAGTCCCGAAAAGGGTTATTACCGCTTCTTAGGCCGCTGGAGGGAGAAATATCCCATAGATGATCCTTCAATTGGGAGTTGGTAGCATATTCTCAATCCTCACCAGTATGCGGAGCTTGACTTGCGGGATGGTCCTAAGTACGCCTGTTAAAATCCACCAAATAGCAAACTCTGGGCATCCAGTATGGTCCGGGCACTGGTTCAGCAACAAAGCAACGGTGATCAGGGTGGCACCTGACGCGTTTCGCTGCAGATCCTGCAGCTTTTTCAAAGGTGATCTATCTTGTGTGGAAGCAGAGTATTTATACCTGTGGTGATCATTGATCAATCCACACCTGTTCTCACAATCCATCTCAATTAACCATAATTTTCATAAAAACACTTCGTTATTCATATATTTATTATCTCAATTTCATAAATATTAGACTCAGCAGGGCAAAAAACCTTTTTACTTGTTCCTAATTCAAATAAAAACAATTTACAATATTATTCCTCATATTTTACTTCCGGGTAAATGACCATGTGACCATGATATGTATGCAGTTGCTAGGCAACTGCATAATAACTTCCGGGTTATGTGGACACTATTTCCTGTTTCATATTTTACTTCCGGGTAAATGACCATGTGACCATGATATGTATGCAGTTGCTAGGCAACTGCATAATAACTTCCGGGTTATGTGGACACTATTTCCTGTTTCATATTTTACTTCCGGGTAAATGACCTTGTGACCATGATATGTATGCAGCTGCTAGGCAACTGCATAATAACTTCTGGTTTATGTGGACACTATTTCCTGTTTCATATCATATAGGTAGAAACAACATCCACTATTGTATAAATGTAATGTTAGGGGATTTTGCAATAAAGGTTACTTTTCACCTTATTTTTTATTTTTTATTGTCGCATCTCTTTATTCGAACTGGCATCAGCATTCCTAGGTAACAAAAAAGGCGGTCGTGTGATAGCAACACGTGACTAGCCTCAGAGCTTCCGCTTATCTTTACTCGGGCTGGCATAGGCGTTGCTAGGTGACAGAGAAGCGGTCACGTGATATCAACACGTGACTCGCCTCGGGACTTCAGCTTATAATAAACAAGATGGGTTGCTAACGTTACTTATCTTTACTCGGGCTGGCATAGGTGTTGCTAGGTGACAGAGAAGCGGTCACGTGATATCAACACGTGACTCGCCTCGAAACCTCCGCTTATAGTAAACAAAATGGATTGCTAAATTACGGGTTGCGGTCACGTGGTATTCCCACGTGACTGGCTTCTAACATTCCCACTTGATGTGACGTTTTAAAATTTCTTGGAAGCAATGATTGTAGTCACGTGACTCATTATTTGACCCACGTAAAGTTCTTAATTTAGTGCTTTTATAGCACATGTTGATTATACCTATTTCTTAGAGACTTTAGTTTATATAAGTCACGTGGTCATTATTCCAGATTACATAAACCATAAGAAAAAACACCCTATTACCTAGTAACACAGTGCACTGATATACAGATGTTTAATTTGTCAGAAAATTACATTTGGCTTAATGATGCTACAGCACATCTGAAATTTATAGCACACAGATAAATGAATGCATACATAGTTAGTAACATAATTGCAACTCTGTTTCGTGATTTATATACAAATACAGACAAAAACAAATGCATATATCTTCAATCTACAAAAGCAATTCAAGAATAGCTTTTATATTATTAAAGGTAGTGGTTAAGACTCATTCCACGATGAGAATGTCCCCCCTAAACCTACCCTTAAAGATGATATTGCTATCCCACAGATGGTTAAAATAGAACTGTCAAGATCTCTCATGGCCTATTATGCACTTAGTGCCTAATGGAGAAGAACCCCTTTATTTCTCTACCTTATTCTTTTATATCATTATGTAGTATAGAAAAAACAGGATGTATCAAATAACTGTATTTAGTTCCACTGAGTCATTCAGTCCCTCAGGGTGGATACTATTCATCCTAAACATCCACATGACTTCTTGTTTACAAAGCTTCCGAAATCTATCCCCCCCCTAAGGGTTCTGGGAATAAATTCAAGACCCACCAATTTGAGGCAAGCTGGATCCCCCTGATGGCACTCACTGTAATGTCTAGATACACTATGTGTTTGAATTTTGTGAAGAATATTTCTACGGTGCTCTAGGAATCTTGTCTTAAGAGTGCGGGTAGTTCGACCTACGTATTTCTTTCTGCATCCACATGTTAGTAAATATATTACATACGATGTTTCACAATTTATATAGCTCTTAATTTCATAAAATTTTTCACTTTGATCATCTATCAATACTTGAGTTGTTTTGTTTTGAATATAATTACAAGTGATGCATCTGTTTTTACCACATTTATAGCACCCTTTAATCTTATTATGTGATTTTAACCACTCACAACCTTCCATAGCACCTTTTGTGGATTCTTTAGGAATTTTTAAGCAACTTGGGGCCAAAAGGTTTTTTAGAGATTTACTTTTACGAAAAATAAAACGTGGGTTCTGCGGTAAACATGAGGAGAGATAAACATCCTGTTTCAAAATATTATAGTTCTTTTCAACAATATGCTTAATCTCACTGTGACAGTTATTAAACATGGAAATGAATGCAACCTCTTCCTCTCCATTAATTCTCACCTTCTCTTTTTTCTTTTTATTTGATTTTTTAATTTTCAGTATTAATTGAATTCAGCGCTGCTAGTATTGGTTTTCTTCTTGTGTACCTGCATTTTTTTCTGTCCGCACTGGCCGCGATATTGGCTAGAAACAGTCGTGATCGTGAGGATGCGGTGGACTGATCAGTGCAGTCAGTGGTGGAATTACTGTTGTTCCAGAGGTGAGGAGGGTCCATAGTCACTGCTCACGCTACAGCAGTGGTAGTGCCAACAATCAGGGCCATTATAAGATGTGTTGGGCCCTGGTATATAGGTGTGCGCATGTTTTGGATCCCAAGCAACGTGAGTAGATGCTAAAGGGGTCGTGGCCAGTGGCAGCTCCAGAGGTGGGGCCACAGCACAAGTCAAAATTAAAATAAAGGAGCCACACCAACTGCCAGTGAGTCCCGGACGGCGATGTTTGGCAGCGTTTGGGGTGGCAGTTGGTGTGGATCCCTTTTTGAATTTTGGACTGTGCTGCAGCCCCACCTATGGAGCTGCCACTGGTCGTGGCCACATGATATTGGGACGTGGCATGCTCAGAGCACAGCAGGGCCATATAAAGGCATCAGCGAATCGTTACACATTGGGGGAACGCGGGACCTAGCACATCGTTTCTGAGAAGCCAACTAGAAAATACAACAACTGGTTCAATTAGCATATTCCATCACCGTGCAAATTGGCAAGCTGACCGCTCCTCTCTAAAGTAACAGACTTTAGTATCTTAGAGTAAACTTGCAAAGGTATTATATTAAAGCTCACCTGTAAATGTAAAGTACACCTGTAAATATAAAACACACCTGTAAATGTAAAGTACACCTGTAAATATAAAACACACCTGTAAATGTAAAGTATACCTGTAAATATAAAACACACCTGTAAATGTAAAGTACACCTGTAAATATAAAACACACCTGTAAATGTAAAGTATACCTGTAAATATAAAACACACCTGTAAATGTAAAGTACACCTGTAAATATAAAACACACCTGTAAATGTAAAGTACACCTGTAAATATAAAACACACCTGTAAATGTAAAGTATACCTGTAAATATAAAACACACCTGTAAATGTAAAGTACACCTGTAAATATAAAACACACCTGTAAATGTAAAGTACACCTGTAAATATAAAACACACCTGTAAATGTAAAGTACACCTGTAAATATAAAACACACCTGTAAATGTAAAGTACACCTGTAAATATAAAACACACCTGTAAATATAAAACACACCTGTAAATATAAAACACACCTGTAAATGTAAAGTACACCTGTAAATATAAAACACACCTGTAAATGTAAAGTACACCTGTAAATATAAAACACACATGTAAATGTAAAGCACACCTGTAAATGTAGTCTTTAAAGTACACACAATGAGACGTTACAGTGCATTGAAGAATCCTTAATCCTTGTATTCTTAGCACTTTCATTCATCTATTATGGTTCAACGTTCAAAATATATGACTGTAGCTCAGAGTTAAAAGAAAAGACTGAGATAAATTATTGGTAATGGGGGTCATTCAGGTGCGGTGGGTTTTGCTATCACTTCTGCTTCCAGGTGATATTGCTGTGTGGTGGTGCAGCAGAAGGCATCTATTACATGCAGATGACTCCTGCTGCTGTAGTGATCCAAGTTGCGTCCTAGGATCAAAGCATCCACCATTGGACGGTTTGCGTCGCCCATGATGCTGCGCAAGCTGCATGTCGCAGAGGCAAGGAAATCTCCGTCCTATATTGGAAATCCCTGGCCTCTTCCCATCCCCTAAATGGTGGCTACACGTCTCCGTTTTTCCAAATAGAGCCTGTTGCCACCCCTGAAACGGCATTAGTCTGTCAATCAAGGACAATCTGATGCCAGCCTGAGTCCTGTGCCACAGGACCTGTTTGCACGTGCATCAGCAACATCCTCAGTGCCAGATAGTAGTAGTATATACATATCTCCCTCATCCTGTTCCACTTCCACACATGAATCCTCAATTTCTATTATGCCCTCATCACCATCTTTACGTGTACTGCTCCTCACATGTGCAGATGGTGGGGAAATGGTGGAAGGAGGTGAAAGAGGCTTCTCTATGAGCACAGTGTGAGAAATGTCAGACACACATCGCTAACGTGGACACCACTAAACGTTCTTTAGGAATGTGTGACGGTTCTGACCGCACAGTTTGTTCTACTGCTTAAGTTGTTTTCATTTTGTTGACACCTCTTCTAGACTCTGAGTGAAAAGTTCTTGCATCGTCATGAGAAGCAGAAGATGCCTCACTGACAGTTGCAGAACCACCATTAATAAATAAAGGCCAAGGCCTGAGTCTTTCCTTGCCACTTTGTGTGGTGACTGGCATATTGCCAATTTCATGTTTCTCTGCAGCTAACTTTCCTTTTGATGTTTTGCTCTTTGCCACTGTAAAATGATATTTCTTCTTTGAGTTTACATGCCCTGACTTAAGCCGTCTATGGCCTAGGGCATCGGCCATAGTAGAGGACGTAAACGGACTTGTATCTTCATGACTGGTGGCAGCACCTGCATCCAGAGGTGTAGCCACAGTAGGTGCCGTGGTGCTTGGAGCAAGGATATGTTTTGGCGCCCCCCTCTGTACTGAATTGGAGTCATGGCGTACACTACACCCTAGTTGAGATGCTATGGAAGTAGCTGTATTTGACTATTTACTTGTTTAATTCAAATAAATTAAAAACATTAAATATCCCCGACTGACCTGACCTCACAACCCCCAATCCCTTAATGAATATAAGGCCTCAAATGCGACCTCCCACAGACCTGGTTCCCCCTCAATCTCTCAATGAAAATAATGCCCCAAAACTGCCCCCTCACCCCTCCAGATCTGATAATCTCCCAATGTCTCAATGAAAATAATGCCCCAAATGTGACCCCCACACAGACCTGAACCCCGGCTCCAAACTCTCGATGCAAATAATGCACCAAAAGTGCACCCCACCCCTGACTTGATATTCCCCCAATGCCTCAATGAACATACTTCCCTAGAACTGCCATCCCAGACTTTATAATCCCACTATGCCTTAATGCTTGAGGGACAGAGAGAGGTGCTGCAGCAGCTGGGGCAGAGAGAGGTGCTGCAGCAGCTAAGGCAGAGAGAGGTGCTGCAGTAGCCGGGGCAGAGAGAGGTGCTGTAGCAGCCAGGGCAGAAAGAGGTGCTGTAGCAGCTGGGCTAGACAGAGAGAGGTGCTGCAGCAGCAGAGGCAGAGAGTGGTGCTGCAGGACAAAAGTATCCCTGCTGCACAGCTACAAGCAGACAGCGAGCGATATAAAGAAGACGGACAGAGCTCCGCCATGTGCCGGCTTTCAGCATTTCCGGCTGTCACCTCTGGCCTGCCCTGTTCCCTACCTAGTCTCAGAGTCTGAGTCAGTGTGCGTACCCTGCTCCTCCTGCTCTGCAGCTGCCTGTACATCGGTCCGTGGCACAGTAGGGTGGGGGAAGGTGGCAGCATGCCCTCTAACTTTGCCGGTGCCTGGAGCTCACGCTCCACCGAATCCACCCTCGCTACACCCCTGCCTGCATCACTAGTATGTGCTTCATACTCTCCTCTCAATTATACATCCTCCATATCTATCCACAAACACGAATGAAGAGGGGTACAGCACACACCACAATTTGCACAAAATATTTACCACCTACAGGGTCACAATATGTGTATGAGTTAGAAATAGTGATCAAACACTGCAGTTTAATTTTACCAACAGTTTTGCACAATAAATATGTGTATGAGTACGAAAATATATTACTGTGGTACCACCTTCACCAACAGTGTTGCACAAAATGTGTATGAGAAATAGTAATCAAACACTGCGGTTTAATTTCACCCACAGTGTCACACAATACAAGTATAGATAAGTACGAAAATATATTACTGTGGTACCACCTTCATCAACAGTGTTGTACAAAATGTGTATGAGAAATAGTAATTAAACACTGCGGTTTAATTTCATCCACAGTGTCACACAATACAAGTATAGATAAGTACGAAAATATATTACTGTGGTACCACCTTCACCAACAGTGTTGCACAAAATGTGTATGAGAAATAGTAATCAAACACTGCGGTTTAATTTCACCCACAGTGTCACACAATACAAGTATAGATAAGTACGAAAATATATTACTGTGGTACCACCTTCACCAACAGTGTTGCACAAAATGTGTATGAGAAATAGTAATCAAACACTGCGGTTTAATTTCACCCACAGTGTCACACAATACAAGTATAGATAAGTACGAAAATATATTACTGTGGTACCACCTTCACCAACAGTGTTGCACAAAATGTGTATGAGAAATAGTAATCAAACACTGCGGTTTAATTTCACCCACAGTGTCACACAATACAAGTATAGATAAGTACGAAAATATATTACTGTGGTACCACCTTCACCAACAGTGTTGCACAAAATGTGTATGAGAAATAGTAATCAAACGCTGCGGTTTAATTTCACCCACAGTGTCACACAATACAAGTATGAGATAAGTATGAAAATATATTACTGTGGTACCACCTTCACCAACAGTGTTGCACAAAATGTGTATGAGAAATAGTAATCAAACACTGCGGTTTAATTTCACCCACAGTGTCACACAATACAAGTATAGATAAGTACGAAAATATATTACTGTGGTACCACCTTCACCAACAGTGTTGCACAAAATGTGTATGAGAAATAGTAATCAAACACTGCGGTTTAATTTCACCCACAGTGTCACACAATACAAGTATGAGATAAGTATGAAAATATATTACTGTGGTACCACCTTCACCAACAGTGTTGCACAAAATGTGTATGAGAAATAGTAATCAAACACTGCGGCTTAATTTCACCCACAGTGTCACACAATACAAGTATAGATAAGTACGAAAATATATTACTGTGGTACCACCTTCACCAACAGTGTTGCACAAAATGTGTATGAGAAATAGTAATCAAACACTGCGGCTTAATTTCACCCACAGTGTCACACAATACAAGTATGAGATAAGTACGAAAATATATTACTGTGGTACCACCTTCATCAACAGTGTTGCACAAAATGTGTATGAGAAATAGTAATCAAACACTGCGGTTTAATTTCACCCACAGTGTCACACAATACAAGTATGAGATATGTACGAAAATATATTACTGTGGTACCACCTTCACCAACAGTGTTGCACAAAATGTGTATGAGAAATAGTAATCAAACACTGCGGTTTAATTTCACCCACAGTGTCACACAATACAAGTATGAGATAAGTACGAAAATATATTACTGTGGTACCACCTTCACCAACAGTGTTGCACAAAATGTGTATGAGAAATAGTAATCAAACACTGCGGTTTAATTTCACCCACAGTGTCACACAATACAAGTATGAGATATGTACGAAAATATATTACTGTGGTACCACCTTCACCAACAGTGTTGCACAAAATGTGTATGAGAAATAGTAATCAAACACTGCGGTTTAATTTCACCCACAGTGTTACACAATACAAGTATGAGATAAGTACGAAAATATATTACTGTGGTACCACCTTTACCCACAGTGTCGCACAATATGTATATGGGTCAGAAATAGTCATCGTTTTGGCGCCGATCATCGGGACCTTTATAGTATCCAAAACTTTGTGAGAATCCGACTATGGGATAATGACATTTTGCCTCATTTTGGGATCCAAGCCTGGTGGGAAACCCCGAGCCGGACTCAGATCAGGAAGTTTGCGTAGATCCAGTTCCAGCTCATCTCTAGTCCTTACATTACAGATTATCTGAGGATAACTTTGTATGTAATCCCAGCATTTCCCCTGATGGCCGTGTTATTCCATCTGCTGACGTTACCCCTGTATCTCTGTCCGGCGTATACGCACCAGATTAATAATTCTAATTAATTTGAGAGCGTTCCACATTCATGTCTTGGTGGAGCCCTGAGGGTAGAGGATTGTCTGATACACCCTCCTCCTGCTCCAAACAAGACGTTTCATTAATGATTTTTAATATCAAGAGATAATTACCCATGAAACACATTCTTGGACTGGGAAAGGTGAGGAGCCGCTGTTATTAAACCTCCAGTGTTGCTGACACCGGCTTCTCCCGGATCATTATGACACCAGCCTATGGTACAGCAGTAATTACAGGAGATATAATCCTGCCACAGACGCTCAGATCCACACGTGCCGGGAGGAATAACACTTTTATTGGCTGTAATAATAATACCCAGAGGATGGCTGTCTGGCTGCAACACCACTGGCTGCAAGACCGGCTGCGCTTACACTGGAACCCTGAGCGGAAGCTTTCATGTAACAATAACAACGCAAATGACGTTATATAGAGAACATGCTGGGTGGTAAAAGTGAGGAATGAAGATCAAATTCTGCTTATATATATATATATATATATATATATATATATATACAGTAGAGATGAGCGGGTTCGGTTCCTCTGAATCCGAACCCCCCCGAACTTCAGGTTTTTTACACGGGTCCGAGCAGGCTCGGATCTTCCCGCCTTGCTCGGCTAACCCGAGCGCGCCCGAACGTCATCATCACGCTGTCGGATTCTCGCGAGGCTCGGATTCTATCGCGAGACTCGGATTCTATATAAGGAGCCGCGCGTCGCCGCCATTTTCACACGTGCATTGAGAGTCATAGGGAGAGGACGTGGCTGGCGTCCTCTCCGTTTAGAGAAGAGAGAGACACAGTATTTTGGGGAGCATTATTAGGAGGAGTACTACTATACTGTATACTACTATACTACTTGCTGAAGTGATATTTATACTAGATTAGATAATAGATAGTGTGACTGTAAGTGTATTATCTGACTTGTGGGGGAGACACTGACAGTGGGGAGCAGTTAGAGTCTGAGAGCAGGACTCAGGAGTACATATAACGTACAGTGCACACTTTTGCTGCCAGAGTCAGTGCCACACTGCCATTGTTGTGACCACACTGACCACCAGTATAATAATATATTTTGTGATTGTCTGCTTAGGCCTCGGAGTACTAGTTGCAAGTTGCAACGTGACCTGAAGTGACCACCAGTTTAATAATCAATCACCACCAGTTTAATATATATATATATATATATATATATATAATTGTATATAATATATATATATATATATAATATTGTATACCACCTACCCGTGGTTTTTTTTTTTTTCATTCTTCTTTATACATACTACTATAGTAGCTTACTGTAGCAGTCTGCGGTGCTGTGCTGACCTGACAGTGTCCAGCAGGTCCGTCATCAGTCATTACATAATAAATATATATAGTACCTGTCCGGCTGCAGTACTAGTGATATTATATTGATTTCATCTCATTATCAATAATTTATCATCCAGTCTAGACTCTATATTAGCAGCAGACACAGTACGTTAGTCCACGGCTGTAGCTACCTCTGTGTCGGCACCCGGCAGTCCATCCATAATTGTATACCACCTACCCGTGTTTTTTTTTTTTTCTTTCTTCTTTGTACATACTACTATAGAGTATAGTAGCTTACTGTAGCAGTCTGCGGTGCTGCTGAGCTGACAGTGTCCAGCAGGTCCGTCATCAGTCATCATTACCTAATAAATATATTATCTACCTGTCCGGCTGCAGTACTAGTGATATTATATATACATACATATATATATATTGATTTCATCTCATTATCAATCATCCAGTCTATATTAGCAGCAGACACAGTACGTTAGTCCACGGCTGTAGCTACCTCTGTGTCGGCACTCGGCAGTCCATCCATAATTGTATACCACCTACCCGTGGTTTTTTTTTTTCTTTCTTCTTTGTACATACTACTATAGTATAGTAGCTTACTGTAGCAGTCTGCGGTGCTGCTGAGCTGACAGTGTCCAGCAGGTCCGTCATCAGTCATCATTACCTAATAAATATATTATCTACCTGTCCGGCTGCAGTACTAGTGATATTATATATACATACATATATATATATTGATTTCATCTCATTATCATCCAGTCTATATTAGCAGCAGACACAGTACGTTAGTCCACGGCTGTAGCTACCTCTGTGTCGGCACTCGGCAGTCCATCCATAATTGTATACCACCTACCCGTGGTTTTTTTTTTCTTTCTTCTTTGTACATACTACTATAGAGTATAGTAGCTTACTGTAGCAGTCTGCGGTGCTGCTGAGCTGACAGTGTCCAGCAGGTCCGTCATCAGTCATCATTACCTAATAAATATATTATCTACCTGTCCGGCTGCAGTACTAGTGATATTATATATACATACATACATATATATATTGATTTCATCTCATTATCAATCATCCAGTCTATATTAGCAGCAGACACAGTACGTTAGTCCACGGCTGTAGCTACCTCTGTGTCGGCACTCGGCAGTCCATCCATAATTGTATACCACCTACCCGTGGTTTTTTTTTTTCTTTCTTCTTTGTACATACTACTATAGTATAGTAGCTTACTGTAGCAGTCTGCAGTGCTGCTGAGCTGACAGTGTCCAGCAGGTCCGTCATCAGTCATCATTACCTAATAAATATATTATCTACCTGTGCGGCTGCAGTACTAGTGATATTATATATACATACATATATATATATTGATTTCATCTCATTATCAATCATCCAGTCTATATTAGCAGCAGACACAGTACGTTAGTCCACGGCTGTAGCTACCTCTGTGTCGGCACTCGGCAGTCCATCTATAATTGTATACCACCTACCCGTGGTTTTTTTTTTTCTTTCTTCTTTGTACATACTACTATAGTATAGTAGCTTACTGTAGCAGTCTGCGGTGCTGCTGAGCTGACAGTGTCCAGCAGGTCCGTCATCAGTCATCATTACCTAATAAATATATTATCTACCTGTCCGGCTGCAGTACTAGTGATATTATATATACATACATATATATATATATTGATTTCATCTCATAATCATCCAGTCTATATTAGCAGCAGACACAGTACGGTAGTCCACGGCTGTAGCTACCTCTGTGTCGGCACTCGGCAGTCCATCCATAATTGTATACCACCTACCCGTGGTTTTTTTTTTTCTTTCTTCTTTGTACATACTACTATAGAGTATAGTAGCTTACTGTAGCAGTCTGCGGTGCTGCTGAGCTGACAGTGTCCAGCAGGTCCGTCATCAGTCATCATTACCTAATAAATATATTATCTACCTGTCCGGCTGCAGTACTAGTGATATTATATATACATACATATATATATTGATTTCATCTCATTATCAATCATCCAGTCTATATTAGCAGCAGACACAGTACGGTAGTCCACGGCTGTAGCTACCTCTGTGTCGGCACTCGGCAGTCCATCCATAAGTATACTAGTATCCATCCATCTCCATTGTTTACCTGAGGTGCCTTTTAGTTGTGCCTATTAAAATATGGAGAACAAAAATGTTGAGGTTCCAAAATTAGGGAAAGATCAAGATCCACTTCCACCTCGTGCTGAAGCTGCTGCCACTAGTCATGGCCGAGACGATGAAATGCCAGCAACGTCGTCTGTCAAGGCCGATGCCCAATGTCATAGTACAGAGCATGTCAAATCCAAAACACCAAATATCAGTAAAAAAAGGACTCCAAAACCTAAAATAAAATTGTTGGAGGAGAAACGTAAACTTGCCAATATGCCATTTACCACACGGAGTGGCAAGGAACGGCTGAGGCCCTGGCCTATGTTCATGGCTAGTGGTTCAGCTTCACATGAGGATGGAAGCACTCAGCCTCTCGCTAGAAAACTGAAAAGACTCAAGCTGGCAAAAGCACCGCAAAGAACTGTGCGTTCTTCGAAATCCCAAATCCACAAGGAGAGTCCAATTGTGTCGGTTGCGATGCCTGACCTTCCCAACACTGGACGTGAAGAGCATGCGCCTTCCACCATTTGCACGCCCCCTGCAAGTGCTGGAAGGAGCACCCGCAGTCCAGTTCCTGATAGTCAGATTGAAGATGTCAGTGTTGAAGTACACCAGGATGAGGAGGATATGGGTGTTGCTGGCGCTGGGGAGGAAATTGACCAGGAGGATTCTGATGGTGAGGTGGTTTGTTTAAGTCAGGCACCCGGGGAGACACCTAATGTCCGTGGGAGGAATAGGGCCATTGACATGCCTGGTCAAAATACAAAAAAAATCAGCTCTTCGGTGCGGAAGTATTTCACCAGAAATGCGGACAACATTTGTCAAGCCGTGTGTTGCCTTTGTCAAGCTGTAATAAGTAGGGGTAAGGATGTTAACCACCTCGGAACA
Organism: Pseudophryne corroboree; assembly: GCF_028390025.1. Taxonomy (NCBI): domain Eukaryota; kingdom Metazoa; phylum Chordata; class Amphibia; order Anura; family Myobatrachidae; genus Pseudophryne; species Pseudophryne corroboree. The sequence goes on from NC_086448.1 coordinate 839,977,760, forward strand.
TCCTCCCTTATACGTCACCTGCAGCGCATTCATAATAAGTCAGTGACAAGTTCAAAAACTTTGGGTGACAGCGGAAGCAGTCCACTGACCAGTAAATCCCTTCCTCTTGTAACCAAGCTCACGCAAACCACCCCACCAACTCCCTCAGTGTCAATTTCCTCCTTACCCAGGAATGCCAATAGTCCTGCAGGCCATGTCACTGGCAATTCTGACGAGTCCTCTCCTGCCTGGGATTCCTCCGATGCATCCTTGAGTGTAATGCCTACTGCTGCTGGCGCTGCTGTTGTTGCTGCTGGGAGTCGATCGTCATCCCAGAGGGGAAGTCGTAAGCCCACTTGTACTACTTCCAGTAAGCAATTGACTGTCCAACAGTCCTTTGCGAGGAAGATGAAATATCACAGCAGTCATCCTGCTGCAAAGCGGATAACTGAGGCCTTGACAACTATGTTGGTGTTAGACGTGCGTCCGGTATCCGCTGTTAGTTCACAGGGAACTAGACAATTTATTGAGGCAGTGTGCCCCCGTTACCAAATACCATCTAGGTTCCACTTCTCTAGGCAGGCGATACCGAGAATGTACACGGACGTCAGAAAAAGACTCACCAGTGTCCTAAAAAATGCAGTTGTACCCAATGTCCACTTAACCACGGACATGTGGACAAGTGGAGCAGGGCAGGGTCAGGACTATATGACTGTGACAGCCCACTGGGTAGATGTATGGACTCCCGCCGCAAGAACAGCAGCGGCGGCACCAGTAGCAGCATCTCGCAAACGCCAACTCTTTCCTAGGCAGGCTACGCTTTGTATCACCGCTTTCCAGAATACGCACACAGCTGAAAACCTCTTACGGCAACTGAGGAAGATCATCGCGGAATGGCTTACCCCAATTGGACTCTCCTGTGGATTTGTGGCATCGGACAACGCCAGCAATATTGTGTGTGCATTAAATATGGGCAAATTCCAGCACGTCCCATGTTTTGCACATACCTTGAATTTGGTGGTGCAGAATTTTTAAAAAAACGACAGGGGCGTGCAAGAGATGCTGTCGGTGGCCAGAAGAATTGCGGGACACTTTCGGCGTACATGCACCACGTACAGAAGACTGGAGCACGACCAAAAACTACTGAACCTGCCCTGCCATCATCTGAAGCAAGAAGTGGTAACGAGGTGGAATTCAACCCTCTATATGCTTCAGAGGTTGGAGGAGCAGCAAAAGGCCATTCAAGCCTATACAATTGAGCACGATATAGGAGGTGGAATGCACCTGTCTCAAGCGCAGTGGAGAATGATTTCAACGTTGTGCAAGGTTCTGATGCCCTTTGAACTTGCCACACGTGAAGTCAGTTCAGACACTGCCAGCCTGAGTCAGGTCATTCCCCTCATCAGGCTTTTGCAGAAGAAGCTGGAGACATTGAAGGAGGAGCTAACACGGAGCGATTCCGCTAGGCATGTGGGACTTGTGGATGGAGCCCTTAATTCGCTTAACAAGGATTCACGGGTGGTCAATCTGTGGAAATCAGAGCACTACATTTTGGCCACCGTGCTCGATCCTAGATTTAAAGCCTACCTTGGATCTCTCTTTCCGGCAGACACAAGTCTGCTGGGGTTCAAAGACCTGCTGGTGACAAAATTGTCAAGTCAAGCGGAACGCGACCTGTCAACATCTCCTCCTTCACATTCTCCCGCAACTGGGGGTGCGAGGAAAAGGCTCAGAATTCCGAGCCCACCCGCTGGCGGTGATGCAGGGCAGTCTGGAGCGACTGCTGATGCTGACATCTGGTCCGGACTGAAGGACCTGACAACGATTACGGACATGTCGTCTACTGTCACTGCATATGATTCTCTCACCATTGAAAGAATGGTGGAGGATTATATGAGTGACCGCATCCAAGTAGGCACGTCACACAGTCCGTACTTATACTGGCAGGAAAAAGAGGCAATTTGGAGGCCCTTGCACAAACTGGCTTTATTCTACCTAAGTTGCCCTCCCACAAGTGTGTACTCCGAAAGAGTGTTTAGTGCCGCCGCTCACCTTGTCAGCAATCGGCGTACGAGGTTACATCCAGAAAATGTGGAGAAGATGATGTTCATTAAAATGAATTATAATCAATTCCTCCGTGGAGACATTGACCAGCAGCAATTGCCTCCACAAAGTACACAGGGAGCTGAGATGGTGGATTCCAGTGGGGACGAATTGATAATCTGTGAGGAGGGGGATGTACACGGTGATATATCGGAGGATGATGATGAGGTGGACATCTTGCCTCTGTAGAGCCAGTTTGTGCAAGGAGAGATTAATTGCTTCTTTTTTGGTGGGGGTCCAAACCAACCCGTCATTTCAGTCACAGTCGTGTGGCAGACCCTGTCACTGAAATGATGGGTTGGTTAAAGTGTGCATGTCCTGTTTATACAACATAAGGGTGGGTGGGAGGGCCCAAGGACAATTCCATCTTGCACCTCTTTTTTCTTTAATTTTTCTTTGCGTCATGTGCTGTTTGTGGAATGTTTTTTGGAAGGGCCATCCTGCGTGACACTGCAGTGCCACTCCTAGATGGGCCCGGTGTTTGTGTCGGCCACTAGGGTCGCTTATCTTATTCACACAGCTACCTCATTGCGCCTCTTTTTTTCTTTGCGTCATGTGCTGTTTGGGGAGGGTTTTTTGGAAGGGCCATCCTGCGTGACACTGCAGTGACACTCCTAGATGGGCACGGTGTTTGTGTCGGCCACTAGGGTCGCTTATCTTACTCACACAGCTACCTCATTGCGCCTCTTTTTTTCTTTGCGTCATGTGCTGTTTGGGGAGGGTTTTTTGGAAGGGCCATCCTGCGTGACACTGCAGTGCCACTCCTAGATGGGCCAGGTGTTTGTGTCGGCCACTAGGGTCGCTTATCTTACTCACACAGCTACCTCATTGCGCCTCTTTTTTTTCTTTGCGTCATGTGCTGTTTGGGGAGTGTTTTTTGGAAGGGCCATCCTGCGTGACACTGCAGTGCCACTCCTAGATGGGCACGGTGTTTGTGTCGGCCACTAGGGTCGCTTAGCTTAGTCATCCAGCGACCTAGGTGCAAATTTTAGGACTAAAAATAATATTGTGAGGTGTGAGGTATTCAGAATAGACTGAAAATGAGTGGAAATTATGGTTTTTGAGGTTAATAATACTTTGGGATCAAAATGACCCCCAAATTCTATGATTTAAGCTGTTTTTTAGTGTTTTTTAAAAAAAACACCCGAATCCAAAACACACCCGAATCCGACAAAAAAAATTCGGTGAGGTTTTGCCAAAATGCGGTCGAACCCAAAACACGGCCGCGGAACCGAACCCAAAACCAAAACACAAAACCCGAAAAATTTCAAGTGCACATCTCTAATATACAGTACTGTGCAGACGCTTTAGGCAGAATGCTTTCATAAATAGAAGTGTTAATAATAGAAGTGTTAATAGTTTATTTTTATCAATGAACCCTTTGGGGGTCATTCTGAATTGATCGCTAGATGGAAATTTTCGCTGCGCAGTGATGATGCCAAAAAACGGCACTTCTGCGCGTGCATATGCGGCGCAATGTGCACACGCGACGTACTTTCACAATGGCCGATGTAGTTTCACACAAGGTCTAGCAACGATTTTCAGTCTCCCTGCTCACCGCAGAGTGATTGACATGAAGTTGGTGTTTCTGGGTGTCAGGGAGTGTTCAAAAAAACGCAGGCGTGCCAGATAAAACGCAGGCATGCCTGGGCGAACGCAGGGCGCATTTGTGACGTCAAAACAGGAACTGAATAGTCTGAAGTGATCGCAAGCGCTGAGTAGGTCTGAAGCTACTCTGAAACTGCACAAAATTATTTTGTAGTCGCTCTGCGATCCTTTCGTTCGCACTTCTGCTAAGCTAAAATACACTCCCAGTGGGCGGCGGCATAGCGTTTGCACGGCTGCTAAAAATTGGGAATGACCACCATTGCCTTCAAAACAGCATCCATTCCTCTAGGTACACTTGCGCACAGTTTTTGAAGGAACTCGGCAGGAAGGTTGTTCTAGACATCTTGGAGAACTAACCACAGATCTTCTGTGGATGTAGGCTTGCCCAGACTCTTGGTGTAATCCCAGACAATACAATATATACATTCATGTTTGTATCACTGGATGTCTATCCGGAGATTTTATATTACCTTTACTTTGTAAAAGTTTTTAATACCCTACCAGGGCGAGATTACTCACTTATATTCCGGTAATCACCGTAATCATCTTAATGACAGTACCGTCTGGACGTCAGGGCTGCACAATGAAGGGATATCTCATTAGGAAGCGTCTGGCACGCCGTCATGTTTATTGGGGAATGTGGGGCCCGGCTCCCATGTTTTGCACACACCAGGAATGATGAGCGATCGTCTCTGGCTGCAGCGTGTGAGAACCAGATTACAGGACTGACAGACAGCAGGAGAGGCCGGACATCACAGCCCAGCCACTGACAAGAGCGCTACATCTACTAAGCCTTGGAGAGAGGTAAAGTACCGGCCAATCAGCTCCTAACTGCCATGTGTCAGACTGGCCAATCAGCTCCTAACTGCCATGTGTCAGGCTGTGTTTGAAAAATTAAAGTTAGGATGTGATTGGTTTGGTATTTTATCACTCTCCACGGCTAAGTACATCTGCCCCAGCGACAGAGTGGAAGTAACGTCGTACTATTACACAGAGACTGGCAGGAACTAAGTGATGAGACCGAGTGACCAGCACCCGCCAGATCTGACAGCAGCCGTTATTCTTACAGATTATTTCTACAGCTGGAAAATGGCCATTACACATGCGTACCCACCGACACGTTTCTCTGCGGCTTTAGGCAGCTGCCGACTCATTCCTGAATCCTCTGTGCTGCTGTTCCCGTGCAGTTCCTCCATTCAGGTTTGTCATGTTGAAAAACATCTGCAGTATAGTCACCCAAGGATCATGCCATGAAACACATCCAGCTAGTACCTACAGACGGGCACCGGAAACCGACGGTTGCCGACTATCAATGTTCCGTATCCGATAGAAAGTTTTTTTTGCCATTATTTCCATCTTTCCGATGGCTGCTGGCGACCATTCTGTTACATCTGGAGGCAGCGTCCTCAGCAGAGTCACTATTAGCTGGCTAGGTTATGGGACTCAGGGTCGACACTAATTAAGTCGACACCCATTGGTTGACAGTGGCTAGGTCGACACTAGAAATAGGTTGACACAGCTATTAGGTCGACATGAGTTTTTTTATATTTTTTTGGTGTCGTTTTCTCCGTCAAGTGCCCGGGAACCCCAATTAGTGCATCGCGTCCCCTCGCTTCGCTCGCCATGCTTCGGGCACGGTGCCTCGCTCCTTTACCGCTGCGCACGGCACAGGTTACCGCTCCCAATCGTAGCCCACGTGGATCGTAAAGTGTGAAAAAGACCCCCCCCAAAAAAAGAGAAAAACCTTTTTTCATGTCGACCTATTTCTAGTGTCAACCTAGCAACTGTCAACCTAATGGGTGTCGACCTAATTGGTGTTGACCCAGAGTCCGGATACCAGCTGGTGCACCTTGTGATGGCCAACCCTATTTGTAACGGGAAGCGGTTAAAATACCGGTAGTCGGGATTCCGGATGTCATCAACGCTGGCGCCAGAATCCCGACTAGCGGTGGAATACCAGCGCCACAGGCTTTTCCCCCTCTATGGGTGTCCACGACACCCATAGACCTAGCTCCAGGAGCCCTGGGGTGGGCTGGGCAGAGGTCCCGATCGATTCAGGCCCGATCACTGATGTGCGTATTCGCACAGCGGGCGATCAGGTAGTCACTGCACATGCGTGTGCACCGCAATGCGCACGCGCATTGGACAACAACAAAGGGCATCACCGGTCAGTGACGGGATGGTGCGAAAAATACGATTGCACGGGCGTTCACAAGGTGATTGACAGGAAGAGGGCGTTTGTGGGTGGTAACTGACCATTTACAGGGAGTGTTCGGTAAAACGCAGGCGTGCTCAAGTGATTTCAGGGAGGCTGTGTGACATCCGCTCCGGCCCCGGTCAGCCTGATGTGATGGCACTGGAAGAGTAAGTCCTGGGCTGCGCACACACTGGATTGTAGCGTACACATGGGATCGCACACTTGCACGGCGAATATACACTCCCCCTGCAGGCGGCGACTATCTGATCGCAGGACAGCAAAATTAGCAGCCCAGCGATCAGGTCTAAATGCCCCCCTGAGGCACTGAGATGTGCCTCACTACATGCAGGAGGGACTTACTGGCCTGGTCACCACGTTACAGCATTATCCACAGAGATACATTCTCTATATGACTGTGTAACCTGTCTCCTGGCAGTCTCGCCTGTCGCTGCGTCACTGAGTGATACGATGAGGGTGTGTTATATAAACCGCTGATGTGGGAACTGATAATTATCTCGGCTTTCATACTGGAAACATGAAACACTTCGCAGCTTTAGAGGTTCTGTTGTCTGCTGCCCTGGTTTTTATGTGTGTGTTCCATAAACAGGCCCCGCCCACTGCGTCACCGGATTTGCAGCGTTATGTGGTGGAATGCTGAGCAGTCACTTAGGGGAAGTCTCACCGGGAGACACAGGCAGTCACTGAGAAGTCTCATAGGGAGACACAGGCAGTCACTGAGGGGAAGTCTCACTGGGAGACACAGGCAGTCACTGAGGGGAAGTCTCACTGGGAGACACTGGCAGTCACTGAGTGGAAGTCTCACAGGGAGACACAGGCAGTCACTGAGGGGAAGTCTCACCAGGATACACAGGCAGTCACTTAGGGGAAGTCTCACCGGGAGACACAGGCAGTCACTGAGAAGTCTCACAGGGAGACACAGGCAGTCACTGAGGGGAAGTCTCACCGGGAGACACAGGCAGTCACTGAGAAGTCTCACAGGGAGACACAGGCAGTCACTGAGGGGAAGTCTCACAGGGAGACACAGGCAGTCACTGAGGGGAAGTCTCACCAGGATACACAGGCAGTCACTGAGAAGTCTCACAGGGATACACAAGCAGTCACTGAGGGGAAGTCTCACCAGGATACACAGGCAGTCACTGAGGGGAAGTCTCACAGGGAGACACAGGCAGTCACTGAGGGAAGTCTCACAGGGAGACACAGGCAGTCACTGAGAAGTCTCACAGGGAGACACAAGCAGTCACTGAGGGGAAGTCTCACAGGGAGACACAGGCAGTCACTGAGAGGAAGTCTCACCAGGATACACTGGCAGTCACTGAGAGGAAGTCTCACCGGGAGACACAGGCGGTCACTGAGAAGTCTCACAGGCAGGGCCGGCGCTACCACTAGGCAGCTTTAGGCAGCTGCCTATGGGCGGCGACCACTGGAGGGCGGCACCGCACTGTTCCTTCCTCCTGCTTCTGCAATCCTGCCGCACCCCCCACCTCCGCGATAGCATAACACCCAGAATAGTTATACCGCCGCCCCACATATTGGAATGTTCAGACTGCAGCATGTGCCCCCAACCGTGATTAGGCTCCCGAGTCCCGCATATTGCCAGCTGGCAGCTCCCCCCGCGATTGGCACCTGCGTCATGTTGCTCGCTCCTCCCCTGCGATTGGGCTCCCGATTGATACCCACCCCCCCGCCCGCATCTTGTCACCTGCTCTCCCCCCGCGCGATTGTGTTCCCGAATGTTACCCGCCCCCTCCTGCATCTTGTTATCCGTACCCCCCCCGAGATTCTGCGATTGGCTCCCGCATGTTGTCACCAGCCCCCCCCCCCCCCGCAATTGGGCTCCCGCTCCCGAATGTTACCCGCAGCCTCCCCCCCTCCTGCATCTTGTTACCAGCTCCTTCCTGTCCCAGGGCTGGAGAGGTGCTTTCCTGTCCCCGCTCCACTGCGCCAGCCTACTTCAGAATAAGGCAAGGTGATATAAGCGGGTGTCCCAGAGAACCCGGCCCCCGTCTGCCACCACAATAGTAGGACCAACACTAGTAGGAAAGGGCATGGAGGAGGAGGCTGCACTGAGAAGAGGACAGCTGAGTCCGTGGATGACAAAGCGGGAAGACACCTGCGAGAAGCAGCGGACACCCGTCTGTTACCCTCTCACCTTACTTCAGTAAGTGGTGTCTGTTTGGTGTGTTTGTGTCAGTAAGTGGTGTCTGTTTGTGTCAGTAAGTGGTGTCTGTGTGCATTTGTGTAAGTAAGTGGTGTCTGTGTGTCAGTAAGTTGTGTGTGTGTGTGTGTGTGTGTGTGTGGGTGTGTGTGTGTGTGTGTGTGTGTGTGTGTCAGTAAGTGGTGTCTATGCAGGGTGGGTGTGTTTGTGTCAGTAAGTGGTGTTTGTGTCAGTAAGTGCTGTCTGTGTGCATTTGTGTCAGTAAGTGGTGTCTGCATTCTTGTTAGTAAGTGGTGTCTATGTAGTGTGTGTGTGTGTGTGTCAGTAAGTCGTGTCTATGTAGGGTGCGTGTGTGTGTCAGTAAGTGGTGTCTGTGTGTGTGTGTGTGTGTGTGTGTGTCAGTAAGTGGTGTCTGTGTGTGTGTGTGTGTGTGTGTGTGTGTGTCAGTAAGTGGTGTCTGTTTGTGTCAGTAAGTGGTGTCTGTGTGCATTTGTGACAGTAAGTGGTGTTTGTGTAAGTGGTGTTTGTGTGTCAGTAAGTGGTGTCTGAATTCTTGCCAGTAATACCCCTCTTACACTGACAATTTTATCCCGGGATTTTGCACGTGAACGCGCATCATCCCGGGATTTTTGTCAGTGTAAAAGGGTACATTTACAATTTCCTCGACCTGGGTTGAATACGGGACCATCCCGGGAAGCTGTGCATTGTGAACGGGTATACCGGGTCAAAGCGACCCCGGCACCTGTTCTCTGCATAGGAGGAGGCGGTGCTTGGAGAAGATTATCTCCAAGCACCGCCTCCAGGAGGGGTCAGCGGTGACGTCACTGACCGGGCAATATGCCGGGTCGCTAATGTAAAAGGGTCATTCCCGGGATTGTGTCCCGGGAAATATGCCGGGACACATTCCCGGGAATGACCCAAGCCTGCGAGTGTTAAAGGGGTATTAGTGGTGTCAATGTAGTGTGTGTGTCAGTAAATGATGTCTCTGTAGGGTGTGTGTGTGGGTGGGTGAGGGTAGGGGGGAGAGGGAGGGGAGGGCAGCAGGCAGAAGTTTTGCCTAGGGTGCCGAGAAGCCTTGCACCGGCCCTGCTCACAGGGAGACACAGGCAGTCACTGAGAAGTCTCACAGGGAGACACAGGCAGTCACTGAGGGGAAGTCTCACTGGGAGACACAAGCAGTCACTGAGGGGAAGTCTCACTGGGAGACACAGGCAGTCACTGAGGGGAAGTCTCACAGGGAGACACAAGCAGTCACTGAGGGGAAGTCTCACAGGGAGACACAGGCAGTCACTGAGTGGAAGTCTCACCAGGATACACTGGCAGTCACTTAGGGGAAGTCTCACAGGGAGACACAGGCAGTCACTGAGGGGAAGTCTCACCCGGATACACAGGCAGTCACTGAGGGGAAGTCTCACCCGGATACACAGGCAGTCACTGAGGGGAAGTCTCAACCGGATACACAGGCAGTCACTGAGTGGAAGTCTCACTGGGAGACACAGGCAGTCACTGAGGGGAAGTCTCACTGGGAGACACAGGCAGTCACTGAGGTGAAGTCTCACAGGGAGACACAGGCAGTCACTGAGTGGAAGTCTCACCAGGATACACAGGCAGTCACTTAGGGGAAGTCTCACCCGGATACACAGGCAGTCACTGAGGGGAAGTCTCACCCGGATACACAGGCAGTCACTGAGGGGAAGTGTCACCCGGATACACCGGCAGTCACTGAGGGGAAGTCTCACCTGGATACACAGGCAGTCACTTAGGGGAAGTCTCACCCGGATACACAGGCAGTCACTGAGGGGAAGTCTCACCCGGATACACAGGCAGTCACTGAGGGGAAGTGTCACCCGGATACACCGGCAGTCACTGAGGGGAAGTCTCACTCGGATACACAGGCAGTCACTTAGGGGAAGTGTCACCCGGATACACAGGCAGTCACTAAGGGGAAGTCTCACCCGGAGACACAGGCAGTCACTGAGGGGAAGTCTCACCCGGATACACAGGCAGTCACTGAGAAGTCTCACAGGGAGACACAAGCAGTCACTGAGGGGAAGTCTCACAGGGAGACACAGGCAGTCACTGAGAGGAAGTCTCACCAGGATACACTGGCAGTCACTGAGAGGAAGTCTCACCGGGAGACACAGGCGGTCACTGAGAAGTCTCACAGGGAGACACAGGCAGTCACTGAGAAGTCTCACAGGGAGACACAAGCAGTCACTGAGGGGAAGTCTCACCAGGATACACAGGCAGTCACTGAGAAGTCTCACAGGGAGACACAGGCAGTCACTGAGGGGAAGTCTCACTGGGAGACACAAGCAGTCACTGAGGGGAAGTCTCACTGGGAGACACAGGCAGTCACTGAGGGGAAGTCTCACTGGGAGACACAGGCAGTCACTGAGGTGAAGTCTCACAGGGAGACACAGGCAGTCACTGAGTGGAAGTCTCACCAGGATACACAAGCAGTCACTTAGGGGAAGTCTCACCCGGATACACAGGCAGTCACTGAGGGGAAGTCTCACCCGGATACACAGGCAGTCACTGAGGGGAAGTGTCACCCGGATACACCGGCAGTCACTGAGGGGAAGTCTCACCTGGATACACAGGCAGTCACTTAGGGGAAGTCTCACCCGGATACACAGGCAGTCACTGAGGGGAAGTCTCACCCGGATACACAGGCAGTCACTGAGGGGAAGTGTCACCCGGATACACCGGCAGTCACTGAGGGGAAGTCTCACCCGGATACACAGGCAGTCACTTAGGGGAAGTCTCACCCGGATACACAGGCAGTCACTGAGGGGAAGTCTCACCCGGATACACAGGCAGTCACTTAGGGGAAGTCTCACCCGGATACACAGGCAGTCACTGAGGGGAAGTGTCACCCGGATACACAGGCAGTCACTGAGGGGAAGTCTCACCCGGAGACACAGGCAGTCACTGAGGGGAAGTCTCACCCGGATACACAGGCAGTCACTGAGAAGTCTCACAGGGAGACACAAGCAGTCACTGAGGGGAAGTCTCACAGGGAGACACAGGCAGTCACTGAGAGGAAGTCTCACCAGGATACACTGGCAGTCACTGAGAGGAAGTCTCACCGGGAGACACAGGCGGTCACTGAGAAGTCTCACAGGGAGACACAGGCAGTCACTGAGAAGTCTCACAGGGAGACACAAGCAGTCACTGAGGGGAAGTCTCACAGGGAGACACAGGCAGTCACTGAGGGGAAGTCTCACCAGGATACACAGGCAGTCACTGAGGGGAAGTCTCACTGGGAGACACAAGCAGTCACTGAGGGGAAGTCTCACTGGGAGACACAGGCAGTCACTGAGGGGAAGTCTCACCAGGATACACTGGCAGTCACTTGGGGGAAGTCTCACAGGGAGACACAGGCAGTCACTGAGGGGAAGTCTCACCCGGATACACAGGCAGTCACTGAGGGGAAGTCTCACCCGGATACACAGGCAGTCACTGAGGGGAAGTCTCAACCGGATACACAGGCAGTCACTGAGTGGAAGTCTCACTGGGAGACACAGGCAGTCACTGAGGGGAAGTCTCACTGGGAGACACAGGCAGTCACTGAGGTGAAGTCTCAAAGGGAGACACAAGCAGTCACTGAGGGGAAGTCTCACCCGGATACACAGGCAGTCACTGAGGGGTAGTCTCACTGGGAGACACAGGCAGTCACTGAGGGGAAGTCTCACAGGGAGACACAGGCAGTCACTGAGTGGAAGTCTCACCAGGATACACAGGCAGTCACTTAGGGGAAGTCTCACCCGGATACACAGGCAGTCACTGAGGGGAAGTCTCACCCGGATACACAGGCAGTCACTGAGGGGAAGTGTCACCCGGATACACCGGCAGTCACTGAGGGGAAGTCTCACCCGGATACACAGGCAGTCACTTAGGGGAAGTCTCACTCGGATACACAGGCAGTCACTGAGGGGAAGTCTCACCCGGATACACAGGCAGTCACTGAGGGGAAGTGTCACCCGGATACACCGGCAGTCACTGAGGGGAAGTCTCACCCGGATACACAGGCAGTCACTTAGTGGAAGTCTCACCCGGATACACAGGCAGTCACTGAGGGGAAGTCTCACCCGGATACACAGGCAGTCACTGAGGGGAAGTGTCACCCGGATACACCGGCAGTCACTGAGGGGAAGTCTCACCCGGATACACAGGCAGTCACTTAGGGGAAGTCTCACCCGGATACACAGGCAGTCACTGAGGGGAAGTCTCACCCGGATACACAGGCAGTCACTGAGGGGAAGTCTCACCCGGATACACAGGCAGTCACTGAGGGGAAGTCTCACCCGGATACACAGGCAGTCACTGAGGGGAAGTCTCACCCGGATACACAGGCAGTCACTGAGGGGAAGTCTCACCCGGATACACAGGCAGTCACTGAGGGGAAGTCTCACCCGGATACACAGGCAGTCACTGAGGGAAAGTCTCACCCGGATACACAGGCAGTCACTGAGGGGAAGTCTCACCCGGATACACAGGCAGTCACTGAGGGGAAGTCTCACCCGGATACACAGGCAGTCACTGAGGGGAAGTCTCACCCGGATACACAGGCAGTCACTGAGGGGAAGTGTCACCCGGATACACAGGCAGTCACTGAGGGGAAGTGTCACCCGGATACACAGGCAGTCACTGAGGGGAAGTGTCACCCGGATACACAGGCAGTCACTGAGGGGAAGTCTCACAGTCATTATACTGTGTTTCCCTGCAGTGGTGATACTGTGTTTCCCTGCAGTGGTGATACTGTGTTTCCCTGCAGTGGTGATACTGTGTTTCCCTGCAGTGGTGATACTGTGTTTCCCTGCAGTGGTGATACTGTGTTTCCCTGCAGTGATGATACTGTGTTTCCCTGCAGTGGTGATATTGTGTTTCCCTGCAGTGGTGATACTGTGTTTCCCTGCAGTGGTGATACTGTGTTTCCCTGCAGTGGTGATACTGTGTTTCCCTGATATGTTTGAAGGGGCAGCTCATGGAGAAATGACAGATTGCGCCAGTGGTGACGTTGACTTCCAGTGTTGCCACTGCCGACATAGCCAGCTATCGGGGCGGAGTGCAGTCGGCAGTTACAGAGCACATATCACCATCCTGATGATTCTGTCTTTGTGCATGAGCCGATATCAATCCAGAATGAGATCTCAGGGTTCTACGAGATCCCATCCATGCGCAGCGCAACTGCCGGGGCCGGTTCTGTATCCCAACAACACTGAGCTGATCCAATACTCAGGGCCATCCAGAGCTTGGACGGGTCTGGGTACTGGGGGGGGGGGGAAGCACTGAGAAAAGTGTCAGGCCCTATGTGCATGCAGTAACCCCACATTCATCCGCGTTCTATCTCATCTGCTACGTCACAGCACTGTTTCCCATTATGCCTACGTTGCATTCCGGAGCTTGCGCCCGGTAGAGCGCGCCATCCTCTGATGGCATTAGTTTGTTTTGCCTATGTGCTACACAATGCACGATGTGCCAGGAGAGGGATCCGTAGCATTCCCGGCAATGGCCGCCCACTCAATGCGGGGTCAGTAGCCCGCTCATCGGCTCTGCGGTGTCCCACTTCTAACATATCACCGGGATGGGCGCCTCGGATGGATGGATGGCTGGATGGATGGATGGATGAAGGATAGATGGCTGGATGGATGGAAGGCTGGATGGATGGATGGATGGATGGATGGATGGCTGGATGGATGGCTGGATGGATGGCTGGATGGCTGGATGGATGGATGGATGGATGGACGGATAGATGGCTGGATGGCCGTGGATGAGATTTTTCATAAATTTCTTAATTTCCTATTGACGGGATTAATGGCGAAATTACAATTACAACCCATCAGTTAATAAATATGCCCAAAAATATTATAGTGGGTCCCTAGCACTAAGGTTCAAGTCGATGGCACCTTAGTGTTAGGGCCCCCCAGATCAGGTCGTCTGGTTGTGGTTGGAGGGCCCACATTTTTGGCCAACAATTTTGCTAAGAACACCAATTTACTGTATCTCTATGTTATATTGCAGAGTTTATTATAATTATTTCTGATTCGCAGTGCTTAGTACTATAGTGTGCATCTGTATTTCCCCTTTCTTTCTGTGTGGAACTACAAATCTCAGCATGGTAGCGAATTTAGAGATTCCAATCCTGGTCAAGCTAAAAAGCTCCCGCCAGGCCTGGGGGGAGACCCAGACCGAGATAAATATTTGTAATATATGTTACAAAGTTGGGGTGCCTTATATAATGTCTAGTTAACCCTGATTTTAGGAATTCACATATATATATATATATATATATATATATATATTGTAGAAACCAAGAATATGGGCACAAGCGACCAATGGTGTCTGTAGTAAAGGAACGTAAGATAATTTTTATATAAAAAAGAGCATATTTATTTTACATGAGTAAAAACACTGATATCCTTTGGTAAAAAAATGCTTAAGCATAAGAATTCATAAAAAATGCATAAAAATACACGAACATATAAAAAAGGTGAATTATCCCATGGGCATTCTATGATCTTTCCCAGATCAACCTCCTGAACCTAAGATAAGCACTTTTTACACATTTACTACAAATTGATGTGTACCTTGTACTTTTAGATAATTCACCTTTTTTATATGTTCGTGTATTTTTATGCATTTTTTATGAATTCTTATGCTTAAGCATTTTTTTACCAAAGGATATCAGTGTTTTTACTCGTGTAAAATAAATATGCTCTTTTTTATATAAAAATTATCTTACGTTCCTTTACTACAGACACCATTGGTCGCTTGTGCCCATATTCTTGGTTTCTACAACATTTTTTACAGCAGCTTACCACTGCTGTTTTTATTTAGGGGCCTGCTGACACCCTTTGTACCAAGGGAGTGTATTTTTTTGGACATATACTATACACAATTGTGAAGGTTTACATACCACAAGTGGCGCTATTTTTTTCCTTTTTTGCAAATAAATATATATATATATATATATATATATATGAGTGTAGAGATGCCCGGCACTCCCAGTATACTATGGCAAAAACCAGGTGCCCTCCGCAGTCAACAATAATGCTGGAAAGGAAAGAAGCAGCGGCACTCCGTCGGTGTAAACAATCAGATATGTATTCAAATAAAACACATAACAGTGGTCACATACAAAACCAACGTTTCGGGGTCCTGAGACCCCTTTGTCAAGGCGTGAACAGTGATAGAAGGAGGAGGTGACAGGAGTGGCGCACTATTGAAGTTGGAGGCCCGCTGGATATTTAAACTGGAAACTTTTCCACCGAAGGGACTTAATGACAAAATCCAGTGGAATAGTCTCTAATTCGGACAATTCTCTCACGCCTAACTTGGTTTAGGTTTAATGTACATGTGGACAATACTGTCTTTAATTACGGTTAGGCTTTCTAGCATAAATTTTTTCCTTCCCTAGTTGCATGTGGGTCCTAGCTTTCCTTGCCCTGCACTCTGGTATGTCTCACCCTTTCACCTTGTATTTCCAGCCCAATTGCACCAGCTCATTTGACATTCCACATTACAGCCCCACTCACACTCTTCTTGTGCACATCACGCCTATCACACCTTTACTTCCCCACATCTCTACATCGTTTTACTACACTACACAGCAGGTTAGGGTTCGCTTCTCTCTCATATTTCCCCTTCTTTTCTCCCTACAGCTTTGGGTTTGCTAACCCTCTATTTTCAGTTTCCCACGTTTTAATTTTATTCTACACGTAGCACACAACTGATTCCCCCTTTCCTCTTATAAATTTGGTCCTGTTAGTTTTCCTTTCCTTTCTCTTCTCCACTGCGCTAGCTTCTCCTACCCCCTGAGCCTGCTCTTTTCTGCTTTACCAAGCCTGTTCCATGGCCTTACTATTAACCTTTCCCTCCATCTTCCCTGATAATTCTCTCCTGCTTTTCCCTTGGTAACTGCTCCACTGATTACAGTGATCTTACAGATTTCACATAGAGTACTCATTATGCAGTCTAACAGCATGCTTCCGCATTTCCCATGTACGGGGTTACATTTCTTCCTTATTCTGTTTATAGCTCTGCCCCCCTATGTGTTCTCTTTGTACTGTGCCTCCATTACTGCTGCTGCACTTTAGTTTCACTGTTTCACTTTCTTTCTTTCACAGAGCCGGCGCGGGTGCTCTGGGAAGCGCCGTTGGTTACCATGACAACCACGCCGCATACTCGACACCACGTCATCTCCTGGAGACGCCGGAGGACTTCCGTCGACCCCCGTGATTGACGGCGCCTGGCCCTGTGTCTTCCTCCACGTGCGGGATTCACCAGGGTGCAATAAAGGTAAGTGGGTCTCCTTCTATCACTGTTCACGCCTTGACAAAGGGGTCTCAGGACCCCGAAACGTTGGTTTTGTATGTGACCACTGTTATGTGTTTTATTTGAATACATATTGTCACAACTGAGGGTTTTGGCTGACAGGAGGAAGCCTCAGTTGGAGGGGCTGGAATGAAATTAAACCTGGAGGGTTTAATCAGACCCCTGGACATGTAAGTGCAAAAGATTTTATTAACAGACTCCGTGTATAACAACAGTATTCACAGTTGATAAAAGCAAGTGGCATATAATACAGTTCCTGGATCACTAGTAACCATGGAAGGTATCACAGAGCACTGGTAGGTTAAGGAATAGATGTTAATGTCCCTTGATGGATTAACCTTACCAGGCCTGGCTGTAGTAGTGAAGATAGCCGAGGAACACGCCAGTAGATGTATTTGGTAACTTGAACAGACTGTTGTAGATACTGGATGGAACCAGCCAGATGGTAGATACACGGAGTGGATGCTGAGTGGAATCAGCCATGTGATGAAGACACGGAGTGGAGGCTGGATTGAACCAGACAGGTAGTGAAGACACGGAGTGGATGCTGGATGGAACCAGACAGGTGGTGAAGACACGGAGTGGATACTGTAAGATGCTAGGGAGCGTGGAAACAGGAGAGTAGTGTAGAGGTTACCGGTGGTAGTGGATACTGCTGGTAAGTAGGGATCCGCTGGAGTAACACCGGTACTTTGAAGAAAGTAGTACTGCTGAAAGCTGACCGCTGGAAGCAGATGATAGTAGCTGGAAGCTGGAATAGCCACGGAGGACTGCAGAGTCAGGCTGCACTGCAAGATGGAAGGCAGGTGCGGGTCTCGTAGTGGCTGCTGGAGACAGGAGCTGGAACCTGGAAAAACAACCACAGGGAAGAGACACTGGAACAAGGTTTTACATACAAAGCACTGACCATCTCCTGGTTCAGGCACAGGATACTTATACCTGCTGCAGGGCAGGTATTGGCTGGCCAATCAAGCAGGCTTACTGTGTAGCAGATTGGTGGAGAATGGACATGTGACTAAGGCAAACATGGCTGCGCCCATGTTAGTACTTGGAGGGAAAGCTGGTTTGGAAAAACATGTGGGATCATAACAGTAATGGCGGCGCCGGCCGCGGAGGACAGGAGACGCCAAACTGACAACTGCAACCTGAGACACATGGATGACATCAGAGGCCGCGGAGGACGGGAGACGCCATGCTAGATTCAAACATGGCGCCACTGTGACAGCGTCTCAGAGTGACAGGAGGGATATGCATAGTGTGGACATCAGGAACACAGATGAGATCCGGCCCTGGAACGCTGAGCCAGCCTCAGAAGGCATCTGAAAGGCAAGTAATGGCGTCCAGATACCCGGATCGTGACACATATCTGATTGTTTACACCGAAGGAGTGCCGCTGCTTCTTTCCTTTCCTATATATATATATATATATATATATATATATATATACACACACAGATACCCTTTGTCCGGCACTCACTCGTGTCTTGATAAAAGGGATCCGTCCCTGAAACGTCGACCTATCCAGCGGTGTGTCGTCTTTTTCTTTCTGAGTGCCTCCATTGGTTCCATTTATATATATATATATATATATATATATATATATATATATGTGAGACAAAGTTTGAAGGCTCACAAAGGTGCTACCTACTGGTTTGAATAGGAATATAGAATCAAACCCACATAGAAAGGGGAAAAGGGAGAGAAACCAGTTACAATTTGAGGTGCACTGACCCAACTAACAAATTTTAATATGAGTAATATTACCAAAAATGTATATCCACAGTAGTAATATCCAATAAAGGCTTAAATGCCCAAAAACTAAATCAATGTATAGAATGTATTTCTGTTTACATGGGACTCAATTGTTCTTTATTAATGATAGAGCAAAATATTAAAATTAAAATGACGAAAGAAAAAAGGAAAAAGTGACAGAAAGTAAATGAAAACTATAGTGCCCTGAGGAAGCTCGATACGAGTGAAATGCGCATAGGTTCAGCTATGTGCGCCCTTAACAGTGACAATAATTAATTGTGCAATAAGCATATGATACACATCTGAGACCTATAGTATGGAATCAAAAGCCTTAAATATATTTATGTTACAGAAGGAATGTTGAATGCACGTGTCCGTTACATGTTAATATTTCATTCATATGCATCGGGTCACAGTCTTAATAACATTTAATTAAGGAAACAACGGGGGGATTGTGTCAGATATGGAATAGCAATCTGTCTTTATATACATCTCATGTGTAGCATTGCACCTGTGTGTTATGGATACTTAGTGTAATTGTATATACACCGCTGCTGACCCGTATTCATTAGTACGATCTTTTATATATCCTATATGCAATACCGTACCTGTGTGTACCTGGATACTCAGTGTAATTTCACACACACCGCTGTGGATCTGTATTTATTAGCACAATCTTTTTCATCTATACTCAGTGTAATACATCTGCATATACAATATATCTTAATATGGGTGGCAACATTTAAGAAGCCACTAACGTATTGTGTATAAATATAATTTAACACTACTTAGTATCGGAGACAATTGCTGTCTATCCACATTATATTAGCAATACAGAAAGCAGGGGTGCACACTTCTCCTGTACAACCATTAAATATATTTTCTTGCATGAAGAATGATATATTATGAGTACGGTCAGTGAATATCAAACACTGCTGTGAGATATTAAATTGATATAATGTAACACAGTGCAATAGGATAATCAATCATTGATAACTGACACCATATGAGAGATACTAATTTATTATTCTTGCTGCATATCTAGTGTATATATCTCTGTAAATGCATCATAAATAGTAGCAGCATATATTAAAGGCTGCTGTGATTCATTAAGTAAATACAATCAGATAGAGGACAGTGAAACAGTTTATTATTGTGAACCAATAGTATACTGTTATTCCCAGACACATCCCTGGTTTCTCTATGCCGGAGTAACCTATAATCAGGCAAGTTTATTTGTATTGTGATACATTTTAAGATCTACATCAGTGATTTTCAACCTTTTTTTACTCGCGGCACACCAAACAATATTTTAAAATTGCCAAGGCACACCATCAGTTCCCCGCAGAAAAAAACAAAACACACACATTGGCCCTCACAGTAAGAAAAAAAAAATCCACATATATTGGCCTACTCAGAAAAAACAATCACATTGCTCCCCACATAAATCATGTTGCTCTTTACATAAATTCTATTGCTCCACACATAAATCAATCACATTTCTCCCCACATAAATCCTATTGCTCCCCTCATGAATTATTCACATTGTCCCCCCCCATAAATCCTTATTCTCCCCACATAAATTCTATTGAAATCCTATTGTTTCCCACAGGAGAAATAAAATAACAAATATTATCAGCTGTCCTCCTCCCTGTCCCTTAGTGGCGGGGGTTGTTCATAGTGGAGTTCTGCGAATACTGAGCAGCGGGCGGTCGGGCAGGTGTGGATGTGGGTGGGCAAGGAAAGCTGTGTATGCAGGCGGGAACTGGAAGATGTGTATGCAGGCGGGTGGGCTGGCTGGGTGGTGAGACACGGCGGCCGTGACCTATGATATCACATCGTTTTCAAGGCATAGGCCATGGCCGGAGCACGACTGATCCTCTATGAAGAGCCCGGGCCAACAGTTCACTCTGAAGGTGCAGGAAGCTGCTCTGGCTCCGCGGCACACCTTGAAGCTGGTCGCGGCACACTAGTGTGCCACGGCACACTGGTTGAAAAAGCCTGATCTAAGGCATGAGATATACATTCAGTAACAATGTTGCATTTATTTCTTAACTCATAACATCAGAAATTATTTACCACATCTATAACCTGATAAGCAGAAGTGGAGATTGAGTGTTACATTGTCTGATAATTATGGTTACTTACTATTTGATGTAACAGGTTGTGACTCATCAGTAAAGTAACACATTTCCCTCTGTCACATTATATAGGCTTTAGGTCGTCATTCCGAGTTGTTCGCTCGCTGCTAATTTTAGCAGAATTGCTAATAGGCTAAAATCCGGCAGTTCTGAGCATGCGTATGCACAGCAGGGCGCACGCGCTAAGCAATTTTACACAAAACTATGCTATTTTACTCACGGGCGAACTAAGCTTTTCAGTCGCTCTGCTGTTCGTAGTGTGATTGACAGGAAAGGGGTGTTTCTGGGCGGAAACTGGCCGTTTTCCGGGAGTGTGCTAAAAAACGCAGGCGTGCCAGGTAAAAACGCAGGAGTGGCTGGAGAAACGGGGGAGTGGCTGGCCGGACGCAGGGCGTGTTTGTGACATCAAACCAGGAACTAAACGGACTGAGGTGATCGCAGTCTAGGAGTAGGTCTGGAGCTACTCAGAAACTGCAAGGAAATACTTAATAGCAGAATTGCTAATCTTTCGTTAGCAATTCTGCTAAGCTAAGATACACTCCCAGAGGGCGGCGGCTTTGCGTTTGCATTGCTGCTAAAAGTAGCTAGCGAGCGAACAACTCGGAATGACCACCTTAGTCAACACATAAATTGTAGGTCTCTTACAAATTTAGCACTGACACAGTGCTGTATAAACACTTGTATGTGTATGCATCCTTGCAAGCAACACTAGAAAATATATAAAGGGAAACAACACATCAGCTTTGTTTTAAATCTTTATTCACGTATCATTTACTTTCTGTCAATTTTTCCTTTTTTCCCCGTCATTTTAATTTTAATATTTCGCTCTATCATTAATAAAGGACAATTGAGTCCCATGTAAACAGAAATACATTCTATACATTGATTTAGGTTATTGGGCATTTAAGCCTTTATTGGATATTACTACTGTGGATATACATTTTTGGTAATATTACTCATATTAAAATTTGTTAGTTGGGTCAGTGCACCTCAAATTGTATCTGGTTTCTTTCCCTTTTCCCCTTTCTATGGGGATTTGATTCTATACTCAGCATGGTAGCACCTCTTATTATTTTTATAATAAGGTTGTGCAGTCCGATATATCTGCAAATTCTTAATATATCACAGGAACTCTGCTCCTGTATGAATCTGATTTCCTCAAAGTAACAGAATGCCATCCGTCAGTCGTGCGTCAGGGCCGATCCTTCGTGAAACCGCGTTAGTAATTCGTTACAGTATAAATCAGAGAACATTCCCCGGAGTCCTATCACATTGTGCGGAGGGTTCAGATGCTGCTGCTGTGACTCATGGCTCAGATATTAGCAGTACACAAAGGACGTAATTACTGACAGGTGTTACGTCCACGGCCCTGCGTCTCCTATTGTGTACAACTTTCTAGAAGTTCCGGTACTAAGGGAGGTCACCAATAACCAGCAGGAGCTGATGTCTGCAACCTGCAAAACTCACCATTTGTCTAATGATTTCCAGTGTTTCTCCTTACAACACGACCGCCACGGAGGGTTCTGCAAATTAAACTTTATTACCAATGAAATGAAAAACAACAACATTCTTTAATCATCATACTGTACAGAGAAAGAAGATATCACGCAACTCTTATATGGCTTATAAGGCTTTGCAGACAGCCTACTACAAATCAGAAAGCTGCTATTAGGATCATCAGAACACCCCTCCTGTGTGCGCCACTGTTCACGCCAATGTCCAGTCTCAAATACCGGACACTGCAGACTGCAGCTCCTCCAGTCTCTCCAAACCTCAGCCAGGCTCCCAGCTTGGAGAATGATCCGTTCCCTGTGGGAGTTTCATCCTGAGTCTGGTGTCTTTTTCCTGATTGCTCTTCACCAGTGTAAACTCAGAGCGTCCAGAACACAATGATTCATGACGCAAAGAGCAGATTTCAGATGTTTTCCCCCCGAGATGCTTTTGTTACATAAACAAAGGTGTTGAGTCTCCTCCTACTACGTGTAGAATTTGTTGCTCAGTACAGCAAGAGTCAGCATCAGTGTCGGACTTGTGCATGAAGGGCCCACCGGGGGAATGCAGTGATAGGGGCCCATATTTAGGGGTGTGACCAGCCAACAAAGGGGGTGTTGCCAACCTCCATAGAGACTTGGGCAACCATTAGAGAGTGCATGGTTTGGGACTTTTAATAAATAAGTACCAGAACAGCAATGCACTGTAGAAAATACACCACAGTTCTGTGCAGTGTTGCCCCTGTGGGCCAGTCCGGCCCTGGTCAGGGGTCTGCGTTGTGTAGCATGGCACGTCAGGGCCGGATTAAGCCTTGGGGGAGCCTGGGGCACATAGGACAGGGAGGCCCTGGGGGAGGGGGAGGGGGGGGGGGGTGTATATTAGTTTGTGAATACCTCTCAACATGACCCATTCTGGGAGGGACAAAATACTCTCTTCCTGAGCTTCCCTTTTAATACATGATTGGCATCGCATGTGTTGAACTATTTCATTCAACAAAAACAATGTTGGATTGGGGCATGTAGGGCCCACCGGGGGAATGCAGTTGTAGGGGACTGTGGCCAGTCTCTGGAAGGGGTGTGCCCAGCCACCACATTGGTTTGCCTAACCATTTTGCAAGTGTTGATCCCCTAGAAAAAAAATATATACAGTAAATACTGTAGTGCATGCATGATAATGTAGTAGATTAGTAACAGTACAGTCTGGAACCTGATCCCTAGAGGAGGGGCTGGACCCCCAGGCAGTAGGGCCCACCGGTGGTTTCCCATGTACCCCTGTGGGCCAGTCTGACCCTGAACAAAAATGATTACAATCATAAATTAAGAGGGAAGTCCAGGTAGAGAGCATTTTGTCCCTCTTGGAATGGGTAAAGGGGAGGTAAGGATTGTGTATATTAAATATAAACCAATGGTGTATATTAGATTTAAACTAATAGATTAATAAATCCTGGGTACTGTTTATATCTCCATCTAATAGAGAAACAACTATTTTATAATGTTTTCCTGTAGTGGAACAAAGACAATTTAAGCTTAAAATACACACAATTTATCTTGCAAAAATGCAATAGCAGCAGCCTCTGTACTACTTACACACTGGGACAGGACTCAGGAGAATGCTCTGTGTGTCTCTCTCTCTAGACATGAATGCTCTCATTAGATAACAAGCTACACAGGACCCTAACAGCCAGGTGGGAGGAGGAGAAGCTGGGATCCCTGGGTCCCTCGCAGCACTCTCCACTTTCCTATCTCTCCTCTGGTCAGGAAGCTCTGTCGGTATCACATGAAACCTGATACTCCTGTGTCTCTGCCTGGAATGCATACTGTCCTGCTCACATTCTGACGGCCTGATTCTGCTGTGGCACAAGAGGGAGAGCTAGTGATGTCAGTGTGCTCTGGCTGGGGGGGGCTCCTTGACAGAGGGGGGGGTCTGAGGTACAGTATGCCCTGTATTCCCCCTTAATCTGGCTATGCGGCACGGTAATGTTCATTATATAGCACCATCCCTGGGATATAATAGTACACCCTACCACAAATAAATGTAGACAAACATCACTATTACACTGCAGTATACACTGTCACAATGGAGAGGTGCAGTGGAATAATGTAACCAGGGCTCGGTGAGTAAGTGCACGGTCACACAGCTTGTCGGAGCATTACGTCGCTCTGTGTTTGTATGTCACTATCTTATAACATTTACGTTGCTTATTGTATCTGTGTTCTTATAAATCATTTTTCCCAAAGATTGTGGAGGGCCATGTCTACAAGCAGAGGCGAAACGGGAACTGAGAGTGGCCGTGAAGAGAAACTCTAAAAGTGGTCCCATATAGGCAGGATTACATTAAATGCAGATGAGCCCAACACCAATGTAGGTGAGGTTAGTAAGCTGTTATTCCTAGCCACAATGTAATACAGACAGCATCTCAGTGACCGCCATACAGTACACTAAACATTCCAGTGACCCATAGTGCAGTGCACTAAGCATCCCAGTGACCCCCATTGAATATCTCGAGTATCCCAGTGACCGCCATATAGTATATTGAGTATCCTTGTGACCAGGGCCGGTTCAAGCTCTTTTTGCGCCCCGGGCAGGACATAGGGTCGTGGCTTCATACAGGGGGCGTGGTCAGTTACGCCCCCTGTACAGTAGTAGCGCCGCTGAAATGCTGAGCGGTGCGCGATGACGTCATCGCGCACCGCACAGCAAAGGTCCTCTCCACAAAGGGAAACTAGATGCGTAGCATCGGTTCCCTTCGTGGAGAGAACCTTTGCTGTGCGGTGCGCGATGACGTCATCGCGCACCGCACAGCAAAGGTCCTCTCCACGAAGGGAAACTAGACACGTAACATCTAGTTCCCTTCACAGGGGGACACAGCGGGCAGCGGAGGGCACAGCAGTAGTGGACCTTGCCATGGTGCAACGCCCTCCGGAAGGCGCTGGCGCCCTCCGGAAGGTGGCGCCCCGGGCAAAAGTCCTGCTTGCCTGTGGCAAGATCCACTACTGCTTGTGACCACCAAACAGTTAATTGAACATCCCAGAGAACACTATACAGTACACTGAGCATCCCAGTGGGTGCCAAACAGTACACTGAACATCCCAGTGACCACCATACAATGCAATCACAATCCCAGTGACTGCCATACAGTACATTTAACATCCCAGTGACAACTATACAGTACAGTTAGCACCCTAGTGACCTCCATACAGTACAGTAAGTATCCCAGTGGCCACCATGCTGTACACTGAACACTTCAGAGATCACCATATAGTGCATTAAACATCTCAGTGACCTTCATACACTACAATTAGCATCCCAGTAACTGCAATACAGTGCACTGAGAATCCCAGTAACTACCATACAGTACATTAAGCATCCCAGTGACCGCCATACAGTAAATTAAGCATCACAGTGCCTTAAATGCAGTATGTTGTTCATCCCAGTGACCACCTTGAAGTATATTGAGCTTTCCAGGGACCGCCATGCAGTAATTTGAGCTTCTTAGTGACTTCTGTACAGCACTGAGGTTGTGGGTTCGATTCCCACCATGGCTCTAACTGTGTGGAGTTTGTATATTCTTCCCATGCCTTGTGGGAATCTAACAGCCGGGATCCCTCATCGGGTTGGTGACCGGCGCTCTCCCAACCGGCGGTCACCCGAACCCAACCCAGTACAGCAGCTTATATCAATGCATATAACGATACATATAATTCTCATGTGTTTTACTAAAACATTTCATGAACTGAAATGCAAAATATAATTATAACATTATAATCCTTTTTTAACTATTATATTTTATGTTGAAATGAAGCTGATAAATGTGACACCGACTTCCGAATTACCGTCTACTCTATGTCACTACTAAAGTGTCTGTCAGAAAGTAATTGGATGTTGCTAAATGATTCGACTTTGATAAATAATAATTATAATTAGGACAGGTATTTCCACCTCTTATGTCATATAACACCACACAAAGCGCAGCGATTACAAATGTAGACACAAAACATTCATTCATCAGCCAGTGACACTTCCGCTGCTCTGAGTATGAGGTCACAGCGCACAGAAGACGGTCGGGGCTCACTGCCAGACGTCTGCCTGGTGACCGATTACAGACTGGAATCCGGGGAATTTACAGAGGTGGTAATTGAAGCAATAATATTAATTACTGCGCTTATCAAAACAAAGCAGGTATTTATCATGTGGGATCTTCAGCGTCAGAGCTGAGGGGATCTTTATATCTCACCTTTTATAATGTAGAGTATTCTGACTATTGTAATGTTACTCCAAAGCATACTTGCCTACTGTTGAAAAAAGCCTGTCAGGAAGATGTGACAGTAACGCTGCTACATCTGAGAGGCGCGTCATAAACATGACTTGTATCCAATTGTAAATGAGCCCCAAAGTTAGTAAGATCTACTTGGTCAGGAAAAGGTTAAACATCCCATAATAAATAAATACATAAACATAATAGAACCAGTACTGCACTTTCTGAGCACACATTCTCCCACCTCATGATAAGGCTCCTGTCTCTTCTTCCTGGCAGCTACTCTCCGGTCCAGTGCACTGACTGAGGACTCAGATCTCCACACACAGAAAGCTTGGTAGAAGAAGCTGCTACCACTGAGCATGCGCAGCAGCTCCGCTCTGTCCCTTACACTGCATGATGTGGCGGCAGATCTAGTAACCGTATTATATAACATTGCTATTGTTGTCATAATTTGAGCCACTTGTCAAGAAGAGGGGGGGGTTCTGGGTGACTGGAACCCTGACTGCATTTGCCTATGACCCCACTCAACATCCCCTCGCCCCTGTGCTGAGGTTACCTTACGTGTAATAAACTCGGCGTTGCCCAAGTCAGTGAGTTGGATGTAACTGTCAACGTTTTAAAAATAATTAGCAGCGGGTCGTCAACCCCCTGGTGCAGTGGCCTCCAACCAATCGCTCGCGAGCAACCAGTAGCTCACCCTAGTGTTTTTGGTAGCTCGCTGAGCGCACGGGCTTGGCCAGTCACTGGCACTACTCCCTTCAATCCTAATATTGAGCTGACTGTCAGCCAATAAGAGCTCGCGGACCGGCAGCTCCTGATCGACTGCCGAGCCGCAAGCTTTCATTGGCTCACGAGTTGATACCATATTTCAAATGGCCGCTGGAGAGTGTCACGGCGTCGCTCACCGGACTTTCAGTGAGGGACAGGAGAGGCGTGCGCTGCACTCTCCTCCCCTCCCGTCCCCTCAGACAGGCGCAGATCTGGCAGCGGCGACAGAAGCCAACAACGGTGAGAAATACTGGGGGCATTATATCTGGCACTGCTGGAGGCATTATGTGTAAACAGCATGTGACAGGAGCAGTGACATGATGTGAGGGGGGGATGGAGACAGCAGGAAGCCACAGACTGAGAGTTATATAGTGGGAGGAGCAGGGACCCCAGCAGCACAGAGTATATCAGGAGATGAGTGATGTGTTAGTGAGGACAGGGCTGCATGTGACAGGGGCAGTGACATGATGTGAGGAGGGGAATGGAGGCAGCAGGAAGACACAGACTGAGAGTTATATAGTGGGAGGAGCAGGGTCTCCAGCAGCACAGAGTATATCAGGAGATGAGCGATGTGTCAGTGAGGACAGGGCTGCATGTGACAGGGGCAGTGACATGATGTGAGGAGGGGAATGGAGGCAGCAGGAAGACACAGACTGAGAGTTATATAGTGGGAGGAGCAGGGTCTCCAGCAGCACAGAGTATATCAGGAGATGAGCGATGTGTCAGTGAGGACAGGGCTGCATGTGACAGGGGCAGTGACATGATGTGAGGAGGGGAATGGAGGCAGCAGGAAGCCACAGACTGAGAGTTATATAGAGGGAGGAGCAGGGTCCCCAGCAGCACAGAGTATATCAGGAGATAAGTGATGTGACAGTGAGGACAGGGCTGCATGTGACAGGGGCAGTGACATGATGTGAGGAGGGGAATGGAGGCAGCAGGAAGACACAGACTGAGAGTTATATAGTGGGAGGAGCAGGGTCTCCAGCAGCACAGAGTATATCAGGAGATGAGCGATGTGTCAGTGAGGACAGGGCTGCATGTGACACGGGCAGTGACATGATGTGAGGAGGGGAATGGAGGCAGCAGGAAGCCACAGACTGAGAGTTATATAGAGGGAGGAGCAGGGTCCCCAGCAGCACAGAGCATATCAGGAGATGAGTGATATGTCAGTGAGGACAGGGCTGCATGTGACAGGGGCAGTGACATGATGTCTGGAGGGGAATGGAGGCAGCAGGAAGCCACAGACTGAGAGTTATATAGTGGGAGGAGCAGGGTCCCCAGCAGCACAGAGTATATCAGGAGGTGAGTGATGTGTCAGTGAGGACAGGGCTGCATGTGACAGGGGCAGTGACATGATGTGAGGAGGGGAATGGAGGCAGCAGGAAGCCACAGGCTGAGAGTTATATAGTGGGAGGAGCAGGGTCCCCAGCAGCACAGAGTATATCAGGAGATAAGTGATGTGTCAGTGAGGACAGGGCTGCATGTGACAGGGGCAGTGACATGATGTGAGGAGGGGAATGGAGGCAGCAGGAAGACACAGACTGAGAGTTATATAGTGGGAGAAGCAGGGTCCCCAGCAGCACAGAGCATATCAGGAGATGAGTGATATGTCAGTGAGGACAGGGCTGCATGTGACAGGGGCAGTGACATGATGTCAGGAGGGGAATGGAGGCAGCAGGAAGCCACAGACTGAGAGTTATATAGTGGGAGGAGCAGGGTCCCCAGCAGCACAGAGTATATCAGGAGGTGAGTGATGTGTCAGTGAGGACAGGGCTGCATGTGACAGGGGCAGTGACATGATGTGAGGAGGGGAATGGAGGCAGCAGGAAGCCACAGGCTGAGAGTTATATAGTGGGAGGAGCAGGGTCCCCAGCAGCACAGAGTATATCAGGAGATAAGTGATGTGTCAGTGAGGACAGGGCTGCATGTGACAGGGGCAGTGACATGATGTGAGGAGGGGAATGGAGGCAGCAGGAAGACACAGACTGAGAGTTATATAGTGGGAGGAGCAGGGTCTCCAGCAGCACAGAGTATATCAGGAGATGAGCGATGTGTCAGTGAGGACAGGGCTGCATGTGACAGGGGCAGTGACATGATGTGAGGAGGGGAATGGAGGCAGCAGGAAGCCAAAGACTGAGAGTTATATAGAGGGAGGAGCAGGGTCCCCAGCAGCACACAGCATATCAGGAGATGAGTGATATGTCAGTGAGGACAGGGCTGCATGTGACAGGGGCAGTGACATGATGTCAGGAGGGGAATGGAGGCAGCAGGAAGCCACAGACTGAGAGTTATATAGTGGGAGGAGCAGGGTCCCCAGCAGCAGAGAGTATATCAGGAGATAAGTGATGTGTCAGTGAGGACAGGGCTGCATGTGACAGGGGCAGTGACATGATGTGAGGAGGGGAATGGAGGCAGCAGGAAGCCACAGACTGAGAGTTATATAGTGGGAGGAGCAGGGTCCCCAGCAGCACAGAGTGTATCAGGAGATGAGTGATGCGTCAGTGAGGATAGGGCTGCATGTGACAGGGGCAGTGACATGATGTGAGGAGGGGAATGGAGGCAGCAGGAAGTCACAGACTGAGAGTTATATAGTGGGAGGAGCAGGGTCCCCAGCAGCACAGAGTATATCAGGAGATGAGTGATGTGTCAGTGAGGACAGGGCTGCATGTGACAGGGGCAGTGACATGATGTGAGGAGGGGAATGGAGGCAGCAGGAAGCCACAGACTGAGAGTTATATAGTGGGAGGAGCAGGGTCCCCAGCAGCACAGAGTATATCAGGAGATGAGTGATGTGCTAGTGAGGACAGTGCTGCATGTGACAGGGGCAGTGACATGATGTGAGGAGGGGAATGGAGGCAGCAGGAAGCCATAGACTGAGAGTTATATAGTGGGAGGAGCAGGGTCCCCAGCAGCACAGAGTATATCAGGAGATGAGTGATGTGTCAGTGAGGAAGGGCTGCATGTGACATGATGTGAGGGGGGGATGGAGGCAGCAGGAAGCCACAGACTGAGAGTTATACAGTGGAAGGAGCAGGGTCCCCAGCAGCACAGAGTATATCAGGAGATGAGTGATATGTCAGTGAGGACAGGGCTGCATGTGACAGGAGCAGTGACATGATGTGAGGAGGGGAATGGAGGCAGCAGGAAGCCACAGACTGAGAGTTATACAGTGGAAGGAGCAGGGTCCCCAGCAGCACAGAGTATATCAGGAGATGAGTGATGTGTCAGTAAGGACAGGGCTGCATGTGACAGGGGCAGTGACATGATGTGAGGAGGGGAAAGGAGGCAGCAGGAAGACACAGACAGAGAATTATATAGTGGAAGGAGCAGGGTCCCCAGCAGCACAGAGTATATCAGGAGATGAGTGATGTGTCAGTGAGGACAGGGCTGCATGTGACAAGAGCAGTGACATGATGTGAGGGGGGGGATGGAGACAGCAGGAAGCCACAGACTGAGAGTTATATAGTGGGAGGAGCAGGGTCCCCAGCAGCACAGAGTATATCAGGAGATGAGTGATGTGTCAGTGAGGACAGGGCTGCATGTGACAGGGGCAGTGACATGATGTGAGGAGGGGAATGGAGACAGCAAGAAGCCACAGACTGAGAGTTATATAGTGGGAGGAGCAGGCGTCCTAGCCAGGGCCGGTGCAAGGTTACTTGGCACCCTAGGCAAAACGTCTGACTACTGCCCCCCAACACCATCAATGAAATTATCAAACTTCCCCAGTCAGTAAGGTGTAAATGCAGAGTCGGTGTATTGCATGTGCCTCTGAGTCAGGCTCTATGTGCTAGTGCCTGATGCTGGGTAGCTGGTGACTGTGCTACATCATGGCTACAGGTCAGTGGATGTATAAGTTCCCTAGGCTCTGGTACTGAGTCAGTTCCTAATTCTGGGTAGTTGATGATTACAGGCACTATGGCCCTCATTCCGAGTTGTTCGCTTGCAAGCTGCTTTTAGCAGCATTGCACACGCTAAGCCGCCGCCCTCTGGAAGTGTATCTTAGCTTCTCAAAATTGCGAACGAAAGATTCTCAATATTGTGAATAGACCTTTCTTAGCAGTTTCTGAGTAGCTCGACACTTACTCTGCCATTGCGATCAGTTCAGTCAGTGTCGTTCCTGGTTTGACGTCACAAACACACCCAGCGTTCGCCCAGACACTCCCCCGTTTCTCCAGCCACTCCCGCGTTTTTCCCAGAAACGGTAGCGTTTTTTCACACACACCCATAAAACGGCCAGTTTACGGCCAGAAACACCCACTTCCTGTCAATCACATTACGATCACCAGAACGAAGAAAAACCCTTGTAATGCCGTGAGTAAAATACCTAACTTCATAGCAAATTTACTTGGCGCAGTCGCACTGCGGACATTGCGCATGCGCAGTAAGCGGAAAATCGCAATATAGCGAAAATCGGCAACGAGCGAACAACTCGGAATGACCACCTATGTTCGTTCTTGGCATTGGCTGGATGGTAATTACGGGTACTGTGCTGTGCTAATTTCTGCCTCTGGATATTTGAAGGCTACTGGCACTGTGACCTTTGGTACAGTAGTCGGTGACTACAAACACTGTACTAGTTCCTGGCTCCGGGCAGTGATGCTTTGAGACACTGTACGGTGGTGTCTTATACATCTCACAGCTGTCTGACTGTAATGAGTATGACAAGGATGTATCTCTCAAAGACATCCTTAATTATTTGACAGGTACACTGATACCCCTTTCACACCAGCCTATTTTCCCGGGATGATCCCGGCAACATCCCGGGTGTAGCGCTGGTGTGAAAGTGTCCCGGGACAGAATCCCGGTAACCATGTCCCTGCATTTCAACCCTGCTTTCTTGCAGGGTTGGTCCCGGGATCTTCCCGGGAACCTGGTCAGTCTGAACGGGAGCCGGGTCAATGTGACCCGGCTCCCATTTACTCTCTATTAGCAGGCGGCGTTTGGAGATCATGTGATCTCTTGCGCCGCCCCCGCCGCGTCACAGCTGACGTCAGCAACCCGGCAATATGCCGGGCTGCTGACTGCGGTATGCAAGGGGTCTTACCCGGGAATGCCCCTGTATGATCCAGGGACCGTATTCCCGGGTAAGACCCCGGCATATGTGGTCTGAAAGGGGTATCAGTGGCACCCCCTTCCCAGATCCTGGCACCCTACCCAGCAACCTATTTCTTTCTATTTCATTCTCTCTCTCACACATATATATATATATATATATATATATATATATATATATGTCATCCATACATATATA